>NW_028042574.1:0-455 GCF_054177405.1 Leptonychotes weddellii
TTTTTTTTTTTTAAAGTAGGGGTTTTTTTCAACATGGGGCTTAAACTCATGACCCTGAGATTAAGACATGAGCTTGAGACCAAGAGTCAGATGCTTAATTGACTGAGCCACCCAGGCATCCTGATTCTGAGGCATTTTTAAGTTAATATAAAGTACTATTTTTTTCTGATGTCAGAGATAAAACACAAGTAACAGTAAAGGCGTAATAAAAATAATGACCTAAATATAAGTAATAGTAGTTAGCATTATTTATTTTTTTTGTTATTTGTCAGTGTAAGGAACTGTACATGAATTATCTAATTTAATTCTCACAAAAGCCTTATGGGGCTCTTCTATAAGCTATTTATGTGACAGAAAACTTAAATAGCTTGGGATAGCTTGCCCCAAGTAACATTTTTAATATAGTGGGATACCAGGATTTAAACACAGCTTAGGAAGATTGGAAGTATTAGGTC
>NW_028042575.1:0-455 GCF_054177405.1 Leptonychotes weddellii
GTGTTGTGCACGAACAATGAATCATGGAACACTTCATCTAGAACTAATGATGTAATGTATGGGGATTAACATAAGAATAAAAAAAAAAAAAAAAAGAGGTCCCCAGTCAAAGCACAAATTACTAAGGGAGCTAAGTGTGAGCATATTGGTTTAGTTCAATGCAGAAAGAAACAATGGCGGTAAGGGATTTCCAGGGGAGCGCGTGTGTGAGTTTGTAGGATGGGGAGATCACCCCCTTCGGTTTGGAGACTTGGCGGCCTCCAGGGTAGTGGCTCCAGGTATATCCAAAAGGGAGTGGAGGTGGGGCTTAAAACAGGAGTAGTCATTCCCATGTGTAAGAGACATTTAGACACTGATCACACCTCATCACACTTCCTGGAGCCTGGTTACTTTCCCTCTCTGCTGGAGAAAATGAAGTTGTGTTCTTTGTAGAAGTAAAGTAGAGTTTTGTGCCT
>NW_028042576.1:0-455 GCF_054177405.1 Leptonychotes weddellii
GAGAGACGATGGACTCTGAAAAACAAACTGAGGGTTCTAGAGGGGAGGGGGTGGGAGGATGGGTTAGCCTGGTGGTGGGTATTGAGGAGGGCACATTCTGCATGGAGCACTGGGTGTTATGCACAAACAATGAATCATGGAACACTTCATCTAGAACTAATGATGTAATGTATGGGGATTAACATAAGAATAAAAAAAAGAAAAAGAGAACTGAAAATAAATAAATAAATAAATAAACACATAATCGAATGAATGAACCCATCACTGCGTGAGTGAACAAACGAATGAGGGTTTGAATCCAGAACCTCTGCTCATAGCAGGCAGCAAGAAATATACTGAGGTCCTCACAGCTCTGTTCATCTGGAACCATCCAGCTGTCATCCAGCTGCAGAGGTAACCCCAGGGTTAATTACCTGGGTGGTGCTGAAGAGGATCTCCATGCCCTGGGCTGCCAG
>NW_028042577.1:0-455 GCF_054177405.1 Leptonychotes weddellii
CATGACAAAAACACTATGAATGAAATAAAAATGTAACTGACAAACTGGGAGATAATATTTGCAGCACATATCACAGAACAGGGCTAATAATTCCAATATATATAAAGAACTCTTAAAAATTGAGAGGAGGGCGCCTGGGTGGCTCAGTTGGTTAAGCGACTGCCTTCGGCTCAGGTCATGATCCTGGAGTCCCTGGATCAAGTCCCGCATCGGGCTCCCTGCTCGGCAGGGAGTCTGCTTCTCCCTCTGACCCTCTTCCCTCTCATGCTCTCTGTCTCTCATTCTCTCTGTCTCAAATAAATAAATAAAATCTTTAAAAAAAAAAAATTGAGAGGAAAAATTACAAAAGCCTGGAAGCATAATAGACAAAAAATAGTGATGGATAACTCTTGAACAAAAGATTAAAATATTATCTTTAAACATATAAAAGCATGTTCAACATCAAACATAATTAG
>NW_028042578.1:0-455 GCF_054177405.1 Leptonychotes weddellii
AAAAGGAAAGAAAATTATCCTTACTCTGCAAAAGAAATAAATTATTCACTTTAAATAAATAAATAACAAATTATGCATAAGGAAGTCTCTGAATCATCAATTACAAATCAGGAAAGGAAATAGGCAATAGGTGAAGATATCAGGTAGATGACATAGTCCATAAGAAAGGTAACTGAAAGGGGCGCCTGGGTGGCTCAGTTGTTAAGCATCTGCCTTCAGCTCAGGTCATGATCCCAGGGTCCTGGGATTGAGCCCTGCATCGGGCTCCCTGCTCTGCGGGAAGCCTGCTTCTCCCTCTCCCACTCCCCCCTGCTTGTGTTCCCTCTCTCGCTGTGTCTCTCTGTCAAATAAATAAAGTCTTTAAAAAAAAAAAAGGTAACTGAAAGAAAACAAATCTACTATTCTGCCTATTAAATTTCAATACATGCCCTAATTTAAATTATTACTTATTAGTT
>NW_028042579.1:0-455 GCF_054177405.1 Leptonychotes weddellii
ATGGACTCTGAAAAACAAACTGAGGGTTCTAGAGGGGAGGGGGGTGGGAGGATGGGTTGGCCTGGTGGTGGGTATTGAGGAGGGCACGTTCTGCATGGAGCACTGGGTGTTGTGCACGAACAATGAATCATGGAACACTTCATCTAGAACTAATGATGTAATGTATGGGGATTAACATAAGAATAGAAAAAAAAAAAGGCCAGAATTTTTGAGGGAACGGGACAGAAATGAGAAAAAAGCCTGGAGAAGTAGAGGTGGGTCAGATTACACACAGTGTTGGTCCTCACACAAAGTTTGGCTTGATGTTAATTGATTGCAAGAAACAAGGTAGATTATTTACAATTGAGCATCTGTGGTCCATTCCTGATCATGGAGGCTAAGGCAGAACAGTCACCCAGAGCACCCAGGGGTCAGGGGCTTGCAGAGCTATAGGTGGAGCTGACCAAATGGAGTAG
>NW_028042580.1:0-455 GCF_054177405.1 Leptonychotes weddellii
TGGGTATTGAGGAGGGCACATTCTGCATGGAGCACTGGGTGTTATGCACAAACAATGAATCATGGAACACTTCGTCTAAAACTAATGATGTAATGTATGGGGATTAACATAAGAATTAAAAAATAAATAAATAAATAAATAAAATTATAGGCCAGTATTAAATCCCTAGGGAAAAAAAAAAAAAGTACTTCTATTACCCTTCCATGCTAACCTCCCTGCTCTATTCCCCTAATCTTCAGCTCCCACTTGAGTTCCAAAATTTTTGAACTACTTATTTCCTCCTTTTCAACTTTCTAATTTTTTCATGCCTAGGGTATCTTTGAAAGAGTGATTGCCGTATTCTTGATGAACCTTGCCCAAAGGGCAAATCTTGATTACCCAATAGAAAGTAATGCCTGATTCAATACATATGGGTTATTTAAGTCTTAAGCACCACCTTGGGATATGTTTAAGAA
>NW_028042581.1:0-455 GCF_054177405.1 Leptonychotes weddellii
CTCCCTCAGACCCAGGAGTCTAGGCCCCCAGCCTTTTTTTCCTCAGACCCAAGATCCAGCCTGCAGCTCCCTCCTTCAGACCCAGGAGTCCAGACCTCAGCCCCTCCTTCCTCAGACCCAGGGGTCCAGGCCTGCCTACTCTCTTCCCTCAGACCTAGGAGTCCTGCCTCCAGCCCCCTCCTCCCTCAGACCCAGGAATTCTGCCTCCAGGCCCCTCCTCCCTCAGACCCACAGGTCCAGACTCCCACCCCCTCCGTCCTCAGACCCAGGGGTCCAGGCCTGCCTACTCTCTTCCCTCAGACCTAGGAGTCCTGCCTCCAGCCCCCTCCTCCCTCAGACCCAGCAGTCCAGGCCCCCAGCCCCTCCTCCCTCAGACCAGGGGTCCTGCCCCCAGCCCCTCCCTCAGACCCAGGGGTCCAAGTCCCAACCCCCTCTGCCTGAGAATGTAGAAAACT
>NW_028042582.1:0-455 GCF_054177405.1 Leptonychotes weddellii
CAGAGGGGAGGGTGCTGGGGGGGGATGGAGCAGCTGGGTGATGGGTATTAAGTGTTGTGAAGAGCACCGGGTGTTATACGCAACTAATGAATCACTGAACACTACATCAAAAACTAATGATGCACTGTATGGTGGCTAACTTAACATAATAATAATAAAAAAAGAGGCATTTAGGGGAGACCTAAAGAATGATTGGAGTTAGCCTAGCAGGGCAGAGGGAGGCTTCCAAGCAGAGGGAGCAGAACTAACAAAGGCCCAGAGGGATGAAAAACCATAGAAGGCTCAAGGAAGGGGAAGAAGGATGAAGAAGGAGGAATAAAGTTGGTCAACCGCTGCACCAACTTGGCCTTTCCCTTCTCAGCCCTCCAGCCCCCCATCCCTCCTCCACTCCCCGACTCCCCTCACAGGCTCTGGGTTCCTTCCTGGCCCCATACGCCCCACTATAGGCACTCCAA
>NW_028042583.1:0-455 GCF_054177405.1 Leptonychotes weddellii
GGATTGAGCCCCCTGTTGGGCTCCACGTTCAGCGAAGAGTTGGCTTGGGATTCTCTCTCCTTCTTCTTCTGCCCCTCCCCCCTGCTCGTGCTTGCTAAATAAATAAATAAATAAATAAATAAATAAAATCTTAAAAAAAGAAAATAGATGATTTTTTAAAAAAAGATTTTATTTATTTATTTGACAGAGAGAGACACAGTGAGAGAGGGAACACAAGCAGTGGGAGTAGGACAGGGAGAAGCAGGCTTCCCGCCGAGCAGGGAGCCCGATGTGGGGCTTGATCCCAGGACCCTGGGATCATGACCTGAGCCGAAGGCAGATGCTTAACAACTGAGCCACCCAGGCGCCCCGAAAATAGATGATTTGATTAATATAACCAAAAAGCTTAATATATGACTATATATATATATATCCATATGCATCTAAAAATGTAAATTATTTTCTAATGTCCATTA
>NW_028042584.1:0-9547 GCF_054177405.1 Leptonychotes weddellii
CGCCCACGAGCATGGGGCAGGGGGGAGGAGCAGAGGGAGAGAGAATCTCAAGCAGACTCTGCGCTGAGTGTGGAGCCCAAGGCCGGGGATCAATCTCAAGGCCTGAGCTCACTTCCTGAGCTGAAACCAAGAGTCCCGACGCTCAACCGACTGCCCCACCCAAGCGCCCCTTGTTTCTTTTTTAAATTGTGGTAAAATATCCCTATAACATAAAATTTACCATTTTAACTATTGAAGTGTACAATTCAGGGGCATTAAGTGCATTCGCACAGTTTTGTAACCATCGTCACTATCCACCTCCAGAAAGTTTTCATGACCCCAAACTGAAACTGTGTCCCCATGAAACACTAACTCCCCGTGGCCCCTTGGTAAGGACTAGTCTACTTCCGTCTCTGTGAATTTGCCTATTCGAGGTGCCTCGCATAAGTGGAATCATACGATATTTGTCTTTTGTTTTCAAGGGTTGTCCCTGCTGTAGTTTGTATCAGAATTCCCCTCCTAAAATACTCTGTTGTATGCTTATACCATAAAATGCCACCCTGACCACCAGGCTGGCCACCAGGAGAGACCCAGCTATGAGTACAGCCATCGTCAGGGATATAGTGTCCTCAGGGTCCCCGGAGTGGCTAGGAGTGCAGGAAAAACAATCTGCAAGGAGGAAGGCAGGATGAGAGGCTAGGGGTGCTGCAGGAGGGGTTGTGACAATACAGGGGGTCAGGCCGGGAGCAGGCATGGCAGAGGTGGCCTGAGGCCTGGGAGGGACTTGTGCTCAGTGGTTGACGACTAGAGACCCCCACCCAGCCCTTCTCTGAGGGCTGGGGGCCTCTATTCTCCATCAAGGGGCAGAAACGTAGTCATCAATATATCATTTTCCCCCTATCAGACTGGCAAAGATTAATAACATCCAAGGCTGGAAAAATATTAATAACATCCAAGGCTGGTAAAAGCACAGGGAGATAGGCTTTCTCAAAACCTGTGGGAAGGAGTCGAAGTTGGTCAGCCTTTTGGGAATGTAATTTGGCAATATCGATCTGTTTCAGTGCACGCCCTGTATCTGTTAAAATATCTATTTAAATGTACCCACCTTTAACTCAGAACACCAGTTCTGGGGATCTATCTGACACAAGCCCACGCTGGAGGCCACAGGGTGCTCAAGGAAGCAAACTTCCCTGTCCCTTGGGCCCCCTTCATGCCCCCTCCCTCACTCAGCAGCCCCTCCTGGCCTCCTGGCCCCCTCCCTAGCCCTCTCACTATGCTCTCTCTGAACCCCAGGCCCACCTGATCCAATGGAAGCCCAGCCCGGGGCAGCCATGAAGGCCTGCACCATGACACAAGAGGGGTCTCCCATCCGAACAGCCCTTGCCCTTTATTTGTCCTTCACAAGTGACCTCTCCTACCTGCACCCCCCCCCACTCCCCGCAAATAACCTCAAGTTCCCTATCTAACCATTTGCCCCTACTCCCAGCTTCCTGTTTCCCTCCTGGGAGACCATTCCTGGGAGGTGCTTCCCACAGCCCCACTTGCCTATGAGGGACCCCCCCCCTCCTCCCAGCCTCTCTGGAGAGTCCCCTCCCTCAGGTAGCCTCCTGTGCATCTCAGCACTCACCACCCCCTTCTACAACCCACATCCTCCCAGCTCTTGCACCTCTCTCCCCTTCTCAACTCAGCTTCTGTAAAGAGCCACCTCCATCCCTGTCTCCATCCTGAAATCATTCTCTCTTCTCCCCCTGACAATCTGGCTTCTGTCCCTGTTTTCCTCTGAACCTACCCAGGTAAACTAGCCAGTTCCTTCAAATTGCACAATCTAGGGGATCTTTTCTGTGTGTACCTTACTGGAACTTTCTGGAGGCATTTGGCAGAGCCGGCGCAGTGTTCTCTCACGAAAATCTCTCCTCCTTTGGCTTTGTGGCTGCATTTCCTACTGTTCTTCTATGTCTCCGGCCATATTTTTCCCTCCTCTTTCTCAGACTCCTATTCCTCCTGTCCCTTCAAACACTGGTGTTGGGAGTGGGAGAGTGTGTCCATTTCCATTCCTTCCATTCTCCTAAAAAACCCTTCAAGGGCCTCACTGTTCCTTCTGCCTGGATTATCTTAACCTTTCCTCTGGATCATTCTTACTCCTTGTTTAAGTTCCCCCACACACACCCCACCCCTGCCCTTGGACTCTCCTGGAAATCTCCCCTGAACCCCTAGGCTGGTATAAGTGTACCCCTGCATACTACCCAGGATTTAGAATGAAATTACATTGAAACACTTTGTTTTTCTGTCCTGTTCCCCTGCCTCAGTAATTGTCAGGTCCTCCAGGCTACAGATCTTGATTTATGTACCTCTGCATGCTGGCTCATCACAGGATGCCTGCCACACAGTAGATGCTCAGTAAGTAGTCAAGGATGTCAGCTCTTGGACTGAACCACCGAGGCCTGAGCACTGATGGGAGATGCAGTATGAAGGGCAGGGAAGACTCAGGATTAACTCCAGGTTCCTGGAGAATTGGAAACCAAGAGGGAAACAAAAGTTAGAGGCAAAACACAAAAGGCCTCAAATGCCTGGGTAAATGCTTTTATTCAGTAAAGGAGTCATTTGAGCCTAGAACCTCATAGTCTTAGTCTCTGGAGGGGAGGGAATGGGAAAAGGACAAAAATCCATCAGCAATTATATAAAGTAGAATAGAGATAAAATTAACCCAAGCTGTTGGAATTCAGGACACTGTCACCTTGTGGGGGGATAGTGACTACGGAGAGACCCACAGTGTCTTCTGAAGAGCTGGTCATGTTCTATGCCTTGATCTGGGTGCTAGGCAGGCAGGCATATTCAGTTAGTGAGATTTCATTAGGCTGCACCCTTATGGTATGTGCATTTTTCTGTATGTATATTACAAAGCATTTTTATTAAGTAAATGCAACAACTAGACTTAGAAAAAATTGATATTCAGTAAATTGGGGGTTCTGTTTTAAATAACATGGTCCATCTCCAGAAGAAAGTGGAGATGAAGCCCCTACCTAGATTGGGCCCTGGGGCAGAAAGTCAAGCTCCAAGACATCAATTGGTCTAAGCTATTGTCTTCAGAAATGTGCACCTTAGGAAACAAAGGCATGTATACTACAGGTTGTGAAGGTTTGATTTAGAATATTCCTTTGGTCTTAGAACAAATGAGTCAAACAACTCACTCAGCCTTGGGGGAAAGGCACAGGGTCCCTGCCCCACCTCTGCCTTGCTGATGACCTTGGGGAAATCATCTCGCAATATGCAAAGTCAAGATAATTCTGTCTGCCCCATCTACCTCCTAGGTTGGTGTAAGCATTAAATGATATAATTACTGCAAACATGTTTTCTGCAAACGTTTTCTAGAGCCTCTACAAATATAAAGTATTAGTATAAGAGGCCTAATCTAGTCGCAAGACTGAGTCCATAATTGGTTTTGAGCCATAATCACACACTCAATCTTTCCCTAGACTGTGTTTACACTTCATTTATATGAAATTTCATTCTCTTTGTTTTTGATAAGGTCTCCAGTTATGTAACCTCACTTGGATTCAGATCCTTTGTGCCCAGACTGTTGGCTGCCCCACTCACTCATCTGATACAAGTTCGGACAGCCACTCTTGATCACATGCTGATGATCACATGCTACCTGGCAGGCATGGGGCTAGACACCATTGACAAAATGATAGATAGGAAATTCGCCCTGCCCCAAGTGAGCCCGTATACCGGTAAGTATGGAGGCTAGAGGAGAAATCGTTGTCTACCCAGTGTCTGGCTGGGCTCCTAGGGCTCAGTGGACTTTTTCTAAGACATGAGATGGCAACCAGCAAATAAGCAAATAGAAAAATTATTATGTTTGTGATAAGTGCTAAAAAGGAGTCATCAAAAAGGCAGACTATGATCCAGGTAGGGGGGGCCATCATAAGTAAGGTAATGAAGAAGCACTAAAGAGGGGACATTATTGCTGAACCTTGAAGAAGCCAATTATGCAAAGAGCTGGAGAAAGAA
This sequence comes from Leptonychotes weddellii, assembly GCF_054177405.1. Classification (NCBI taxonomy): domain Eukaryota; kingdom Metazoa; phylum Chordata; class Mammalia; order Carnivora; family Phocidae; genus Leptonychotes; species Leptonychotes weddellii. The sequence goes on from NW_028042584.1 coordinate 3,991, forward strand.
CATTCCAGAAAGAGGGGACAGCAAGTACAAAGGCCCTGGGGCAAGAAAGAACTTGTCACATTTGAAAAACAGAAACGGTTGGTATGGTTGGGGTGTGGACAGTAGGAGGATGAATGAAATGAATGAGATTGAAGAGTTGGTCATGACTTCTAAGTCTGATGGGAAATCTTCAGAGGGTTCCAGCAAGGGAGGGACATGACCTCATTTCTTGTTTTCAGGTCACTCCACTGCCGCGTGGAGAATGGATGGGAGGGGCATATGTAGAGCAAATCGAACATGGAGGAGTTACAGCCGGTGAGGTGGAAGATGGTGGCTTGGGATGAGAGCAGGAGAGATGGAGATAAGGAGCAGATTCAAAATACTTTGGAGATAAAAGTGACAGGGCTTGCTAATGGGCTGCATGTGGAGCACAAAGAAGAGAGGAATCAGGGGACACCTGGGTTTGGAGCTTGGGCGGCCAGTAGGTGAGGGGTCACTCTGTCGACGTGTTCTGGACGGAGGGGGGGTTGGGGTGGAGAGACTGCAATCTGTGACATCCCCAGAGGAAACAGTTGCTTAGCTGCATCCAGATTCCCTTACTGGCCTCGGGGAGGAGGACAGGGCTGGAGTTGTGCACATCAGAGCCGATGGTGCTATGTGATATTCAGAGCTAATGGATTCAGTAGGATCATGGAGGGAACGAGCATAGAGGGAAAGGAACCAAGGCCCAATAATGGGGCCCGAGGGCTCCTCCAGCACAGGAGACTGCAGCTAAGCAGGAGAGGACAGTGGGTGAAGAGGACACAGAAGAACATCATTTTGTAGTTGATGGGGACCCTCCAGCAATAACACATCCCTTAAAAATTCGTACTCAGCCCAGTTGGAGGGGATAGAGAAGAAGACTGGTGCAAAAATAGGTTCATGCATGGAACTGACCTGGAGAAAACCAGAGATCTTGGTCTCAGGGGGGTTAGACCCTTTTTTAAAAAACTAAGGCATAATATACCTACAATAAAGCACACAGCTTAATGTGCTGGTTGATGAATTTCTACCTATGTATGCACCTGGGTAAGTGTAAGCTAAAATATACGTATATATGTATACACACACACACACACACACACAGTTTCTAGGAGTCTGGAAATGTATAAGCTATTTCCAGACTCCTAGAAAGTTCCTTTATGCCTTTTTCTGGTCATGACCCACCTCTTCCATGAAACCACTGTTGTATCACCATCAGTTGGTTTTGCCCATTTTTGAACTTTGTATAAACAGAATCGTGCAGCACGTGCTCTTTTGTGTCTGGCAGCTTTTACTCAACATAACATCTGACATTCATTCATGTTGTTCCAAGTGACAGGAATTCGTTCTCTTTCACTGCTGCATAAAGTTCCATTGCATGAAGACCACCATTTATTTACTCATTCTGTCATGGATGGACATTGGGATTGTTCCCATTTGGGAATATTATATGCTATGAATATTTTTATACAAGTCTTTTGTGAAAGGTTTGCATTTAAGTTTTCATGTGGTTCTAAGAACAGCCTCAGATAAATACCAAAGGAATTTCGTTAAAATTCAGGGAAATAGAAAGAAGATACCAGTAGGTATCCTCCCAGCTAGAGTTGCCATATATGTTTGGAACATCCATGTACTAAAAGAAAATATTCATTATATATCTGAAGTTCACATTTAACTGGGGACCCTGTATTTTTATTTGCTAAGTCTGGTAATCCTATCAGACTTTGGCCTCATTTTTTGTATATGTTAGGGTTTGGGGTTTTTTTAAGATTTTTTATTTATTTTTTGACAGAGAGAGACACAGCGAGAGAGGGAACACAAGCAGGGGGAGTGGGAGAGGGAGAAGCAGAATCCCCACGGAGCAGGGAGCCCAATACGGGGTTCGATCCCAGGACTCTGGGATCATGACCTGAGCCGAAGGCAGACACCTAACGACTGAGCCACCCAGGCACCCCATGTATATGTTAGGTTTTTAATAAAATATTTTTAATGAGCTATGAATGCACCTGGATGTGTCTCTCCTCCATCAATTCATGCTTACTAGATCTCCCCTGGAAAAAAAAGCCTCCTGGGTATTTGTACCCAAAGAAAACAAAAAAAAGGGGTGCCTGGCTGGCTCAAGTCAGAAGAGCATGTGACTCTTGATGTTGGGGTCATGAGTTCAAGCCCCAAGTTGTGTGTAGAGATTACCTAAATAAATAAAACTTTTAAAAAAAGGACACAACACACAAACACACACAAAGATGTATGCACCCCTATGTTTATTGCAGCATTATTTACAATAGCCACGGTATGGAAGCAACCTCAGTATCCTCAATAGATGAATGGATAAAGAAGATGTGATATATACATGCCATGGAATATTACTCAGCCATAAAAAGAGTGAGATCTGCCTATTTATGACAACATGGATGGACCAACAATATTATGCTAAGTGAAATATGTCAGAGAAAGATAAGTACTGTATAATTTCACTTATATGTGGAATCTAAAGTATAAAAAGCAAACAAACAAGCAAAGCAGACAGACTCATAAATTCAGAGAAAAACTGGTGGTTGCCAGAGGGGAGGGGTGTGGGAGGATGGGCAAAATGGGTGAAAGGCAGTGGGAGGTACAGGCTTCCAGTTATTGGATGAGTAAGTCATGGGGATGAAAGGTACAGCATAGGGAATGTAGTCAATCGTATTGCAGTAGCGTTGTATGGTGACAGATGGGAGTTACACTCATGGTGAGCACAGCGTAACATAGACTTGTCAAATCGCTATGTTGTGCACCTGAAACTCAAGTAACCTTGTGTGTCAACTCCACTTCAATGAAAAAAAAAGAAACCTTCTGAGGCATTTAGCAGGAGTGTTGGTCATCCTCTGGAGAGGTGGGATCTATATTTATTTGCTTGTTCTGATTTTCTTTATTCTAGGGGCGCCTGGGTGGCTCAGCCGTTAAGCGTCTGCCTTTGGCTCAGGTCATGATCCCAGGGTCCTGGGATAGAGCCCCGCGTCAGGCTCCCTGCTCAGCGGGGAGTCTGCTTCTCCTTCTCCCTCTGCCCCTCCCCCCCATGCTCTGTCTCTGTCCCTCTCTCTCAAATAAATAAATAAAATCTTTTTAAAAAAATAACAAGTTTATTCTAGAATCTAGATCCAACATATAGAGGTGTGGAGCTCCATGTCAGAAAATGCTGATGGCTGCCTAAAAATCTAATTTTGAAATGGATTGTCTCTGCTTCCAGTGTTTATAGGTGCCTGCTTTCTGGGGCTGCTTCACCACTGTTCTGCAGACACTTTTTGGACAAGTGGACAGCCTCTTAGGACAGCCTCTGCTGGAGCAACCCTCTGTCACCATACTTCAAAATAGTGACCCCAAGCTGCTGCCTGCTGTTTGCTCCCCATCAGGTCTTCCCTACCTGATTTCTTTAAATGGAAATTATATGTGGAAATAGCTTATCAGCTTATTCAGGGCATAAAAATAGAGTCCACAATTCTATTTTTAAAATACAGACTTTAGGGGCGCCTGGGTGGCTCAGTCGTTAAGCGTCTGCCTTGGGCTCAGGTCATGATCCCAGGGTCTCAGGATCGAGCCCTGCATCGGGCTCTCTGCTCAGCAGGAAGCCTGCTTCTCCCTCTCCCACTCCCCCTGCTTGTGTTCCCTCTCTCGCTGTGTCTCTCTCTGTCAAATAAATAAATAAATTCTTAAAAAAAATTAAAAAAATAAAAATAAAATAAAATACAGACTTTAAGGGACATAGATAATTAAGATACAACTTTTTTATCTTTAATTTATAGGATGACAAATACCGGTTATAGGAAACGTAAATCAAAACAAGGTAACTTATTTTGCCTCTCAAAGCAGCAAAAATGTCTGAAAGCATAACACCTTGGGTTGGTGACAATGGGAGGAGATGAAAACTCTCCCACATTCCCGGTGGTAGGGTTAAATCAACCTTTCTGGAAACCTTAGTAAGACACATTGTAAAACTTTTAAAATGTGCCTACCTTTTAAGCTTACACGTCTACTCATTGAAGTTGACCCTAAGGAAATCATTATGGAGGTGTGCAAAGATGTATGGCCATGGGTGTCTATCATAGCATGATTTGTGGTAGTAAACAACTGGAAGTCTCCTGAATGTCTAATAAGAGAGACCTGTTAAATACATCGCTGCACAAGTGTTGTACAGCCATTCTATATGATAATGTAGAGAAAGAGCAAATGACAGGAAAGAGCTGTTCTCGGAATGTAAGTGAAAAGCAGATTAAAATGTATATAAACTAGATTGCCCTTGGCTGAAAATCACACAGAATGCTGAGTCCTACTTGTGTGTGAGAGATAATGAATATAAGGAAGTCAGGAAAATGTATTCTCTCTGATAGCAAGAGGCCCAGAGGTAAGGATGGGTTTGTGCTGATTAATGGCTTGATGACATCTTCAAAGACCCAGGTTCTTTTCATCTGTCCAGCCCATCTCATCAACAAAGCAGCCTACCTCCCCTCGGGGTTGCAGGATGACTCCCTGGCTGCAGGTATAACATGGGACTATTTTTTTCCCCCCAGCATCTTTTTCAGAACAAGGAACTCTTCCAATGGCCATCACCAGAACCTCACATCTAGGGGTGCCTGGCTGGCTCAGTTGGTGGAGTGTGTGACTCTTGATCTCGAGGTTGTGAGTTGGAGCCCCACACCGGGGATAGAGATTACTTAAGAAACAAAATCTAAGAAAAGAAAAGGAAAGAAAAGAAAACGAACCTCATGTCTCAGCTCAGCTGATTGGAAAGGCATCCATGTGCCCCCCACTGAACCAATCACTGAGAAGGTGTGCTTGGGCTTCAAGTGGTCTATAGGTAGGTCAAGCTGTTGGTCCCAGAAGCCCTCAGACAGCAGCATCCATGTAGCTGGATGGGGCAGGGTGTGGAAAGGGTTTGGGAAAAGTGCTTAGACCAGTGGTTCTCAAAGGGTAATCCTTAAACCAGCAGCATCACCTGGGAATTGTTTTAAAAAACAAATCCTTGGGCCCCACTTCGGGTGTTCTAACTCTGAAACTCTGGGGATGGGACCCATGAATCTGTGTTTTAACAAACCCTCCAGGTGATTATAATGTTTGGTGGACTTGGACTGTTCAGAATGTGCTCTTGCTTTGGCAATACCTGAAAAGGTGCCTTTTGCTGGTTGATACTGGGATTCATTTTCTAGGGCATCTTCCCGGACTGAAAAGTCTGGAAGCTAAAATGACATGCCCACCTGTCAAAATGCTCAGGTGAGCTCCTGCACGAAAGCTGAGTCACGTGGAGGAGAGGGCAGACCCAGAGAATAGTGACTTGCTAGTGTGAACTCGGCACAGGGGTTGGGGTTCTGGAGGTGGCCGATGTGGCAGCAGCTTCTTCATTTGCAACATCCTGACCGTGGCAGGGACAACAGGACCCTTGGCATCCTAGTTCTGTGTGGTTTCGGGGTTCATTCTGTGAATTCTTTTTTATTGTGGTAAAAAAACCACAATATTAAACTTACCATCTTAACCATTTTCTTAAAGATTGTATTTATTTATTATTTTAGAGAGAGAGAGAGAAAGA
>NW_028042585.1:0-455 GCF_054177405.1 Leptonychotes weddellii
CACCTGGAATTTCTTGGGGAGTGAGCACAGGGCCAGTTGTGGGGCAGCCCTTCCAGCACCTTATTCCCCTGTTGGGGGTGGGGTGGTCCCTTAGACTCACAGCTTCCCATGTGATTCCTAACCTGCAGACTCTGCTTGTCTCTTAGGCCTGTAGGTGAAGGCTGATAAACACCATCTCAAACACCAATGTTTTCACTTGGATACAATGATTTAACATAACCTTGAATCTGAAGTTTGGTAACACCAAGGGACATCATGTTTCTTGGTGATAAACTAACCTCATACAGAAATTTCTCTGGAAACAATGAGGAATGAGAGAAGGAAAAGTAGGAGTACTTGAGGCAAGAGAATGGAATGTCTAGGCGGCAAAAATCCTTGCCTATACCCTTGGAATGTCATTTGTTTTATCTTTGTCCTCATTTCCCCCAGCTGAAAACTGCAGTTTCTGATTATAA
>NW_028042586.1:0-455 GCF_054177405.1 Leptonychotes weddellii
CAATTTTCTTTTGAGATACACATTAAACAAATAATCAAGTCGAAAAATGGGCAGAAGACATGAACTGACACTTCTCCAAAGACGACATACAAATGGCTAACAGACACATGAAAAAATGTTCATCATCATTAGCCATCAGGGAAATTAAAATCAAAACCACATTGAGATACCACCTTACACCAGTTAGAATGGCAAAAATTGACAAGGCAAGAAACCACAAATGTTGGAGAAGTTGTGGAGAAAGGGGAACCCTCTTACACTGTTGGTGGGTATGCAAGTTGGTACAGCCACTTTGGAAAACAGTGTGGTGGTTCCTCAAAAAGTTAAAAATAGAGCTACCCTATGACCCAGCAATTTCACTACTGGGTATTTACCCCAAAGACACAGATGTAGTGAAAAGAAGGGCCATACGCACCCCAGTGTTCATAGCAGCAATGTCCACAATAGCCAAACTG
>NW_028042587.1:0-455 GCF_054177405.1 Leptonychotes weddellii
TGTCTACAGTTCCTATAACTCTCTAGAAGTCCTTTATGGTTAAGAGCACTACTACCCATTAGCTACTAGGAAAGATTGCTTGGGTCAGGATGGAGAAGGCAGGCTAAACTGATACAGAATGCAAGTTTTTAACTGGACAAACTGTAACTGAAAAATATTCTTCTTCACAGAAAGATCTATGTGATTAAAACTCATAATGCAAGTCATACTTAGTTTGTAATTTGTTAACATTCTATTTGCTTGGCTCAGCAGAACTATAAAACTGGGTGTTTTTATCTAAAATGTATATACACATTTTTTTCCATATGATTAGTGAAAACATTATTAACAGAACTCATAGTGATAAAAAATTATCGGTGCAACATTTCAATTTTGTAATGGATGTTCCAAGAATATTCAGGGCTTCTGGCCAAGAAATAATAATTTAAAGAGGAAAAGAAATATTCCATTTTCTG
>NW_028042588.1:0-455 GCF_054177405.1 Leptonychotes weddellii
AGTCCTGCATCGGGCTCCCTGCTCGGCAGGAAGCCTGCATCTCCCTCTCCCACTCCCCCTGCTTGTGTTCCTGCTCTCGCTCTCTCTCTCTCTGTCAAATAAATAAATAAAATCTTTAAAAAAGAAAAAAAAAATCAACGTCCTGAAATCCAAGGGAAGATAGTCTGTTCAAGATTAGGAAAATGAAAGCAATATAGTTAAATCCAGTACAAAATCCTGGATTAGAAAAATGAAAAACAAGAGCACAAAGATGATATGGGAACAATCAGATACTTAATTCGGACTGTATATTAGATACATGTCAATGTTAGATTTCTTGAGAGTGACAGTAGCATTATGCATATGTCTGTCCTCGTTCTTAGAAGACGTAGGCTGAAATATTTAGGGGTGAGGGCCATTGAAGTCTTCCATTTATTTGCAAATGATTTAACAAAACTACAAAACACGTGCACACA
>NW_028042589.1:0-455 GCF_054177405.1 Leptonychotes weddellii
AGCTGTGTTTCAAGAACAGTTGCCAGTTCTTAGCTCTACACAGGCAGATATCCATGCAACAGCCACCTACATGGTAGCATGGCTGCCTATTCTATAGGTTCTTCCTTGGTCAGCACCTGCTCCGATTCCCACCTAAGGACAAGAATGGTAGTTCCTGAGAAAGATCAGAATTAGCCATTATATGAAAACAATGAATCATGGAACACTACATCAAAAACTAATGATGTACTGTACGGTGACTAACATAATAAAATTTTTTAAAAACCAATTGAGGAGGGGGAGCAAGATGGCGGAGGAGTAGGAGACCTGGATTTCGTCTCCTCTCAGGAATTCAGCTGGATAGGGATCAAACCATTCTGAACACCTACAAACTCAACAGGAGATCGAAGAAAGGAATAGCAACAACTCTCTGAACAGAAAAGCGACCACTTTCTGGAAGGTAGGACGTGCGGAGA
>NW_028042590.1:0-455 GCF_054177405.1 Leptonychotes weddellii
TGAGGCCAGAGACCGGGGAGACGGGAGCAATTGACTGCTTTTCTCTAGGGGCTCACTGAGGAGTGGGGCCCCGAGTTCTCGGCTCCTCTGGGGCAGAGGTTGGGAGGCTGCTTTTTTTCACTCTTGTCCTCCAAAGCTGTATGGAAAGCTTGCAGGGAACAAAAGCTCCCAAGAGCAAACCCCAGCAGATTACTCAGCCCGGGCCCAGCAAGGGCAGGGCAATTCCGCCTCCGGCAAAGACATTTGGGAACCACGGCAACAGGCCCCTCCCCCAGAAGATCAGCGAGAACAGCCAGCCAAGACCAAGTTTACCGATCAATGAGAATGGCAGAACTCCAGCACTAGGGGAATAATGCACATAGAATTCATGGCTTTTTTCCCATGATTCTTTAGTCTTTCAAAGTTAATTTTTTTTAACTTTCTTCTTCTTTTTTTTTTAATTTTTCTTTTTCCCT
>NW_028042591.1:0-455 GCF_054177405.1 Leptonychotes weddellii
AAAAAAAAAAAAAGAAAGAAAGAAAACCTATGTGTCCCAGAAAAGGATTGAAAATAGACAAAGGGCTGGATCTGACTTAGAAAGGAGGAAAAAGCAAAGCAATTTAACTTCAGTGTGCCATTTCTAAGTAAGTTATTGAAGATTTTTTGCCTTTCTGCACTTAATTCCTCAGGGAGAAGAATATACTGCATTGTTATGATAACAATTCAGGTTCTGACTGACTTAACTAAAAAATAAACTTTAAAAATTTCCATGTAGGGCGCCTGGGTGGCTCAGTCGGTTAAGCGACTGCCTTCGGCTCAGGTCATGATCCTGGAGTCCCTGGATCGAGTCCCGCATCGGGCTCCCTGCTCAGCGGGGAGTCTGCTTCTCCCTCTGACCCTCCTCCCTCTTGTGCTCTCTGTCTCTCATTCTCTCTCTCGCAAATAAATAAATAAAATCTTTAAAAAAAAAAA
>NW_028042592.1:0-455 GCF_054177405.1 Leptonychotes weddellii
CTCCCCGAGGCCATCGTGGGAGGTGTGGGCTGAAGATGGAGGACCACAGGAGGGAAGGGGCCCTGGTCACTGTGTCACCTCTGAAGCAGAGTCACCCCCTTCCAGGAACACTTGGATTGAACAGGGGCACACTGGCCCTACAGAAAATCCATGAAATTAGAAGACCTGCCAGTTTTGATTGATTTCTCCTGAGTTGTTAGGATTGGAATCCAGGTCTCTTAGTTAATACCTTTGGGGAGACCCTTCAGTCCAGGGTCCCTGCCTGCTGACAGTGACCACTTGCAAAGGAGAGAGAGAGAGCCTTAGAAGGGGGAGATCCCTGGGACCTTGCAGGCAGCACCAGGCTTCCTGCAGCAGAAGGAAACTTTAAATCAAGGAAATGAGGCTCCACCCAGGGACAGGGCCCCACCACTCTACCCTGACTTGCTCTTGTGCCCAGAAAGGGACATGGCCTG
>NW_028042593.1:0-455 GCF_054177405.1 Leptonychotes weddellii
TTTAAGATATTTATTTTTTATTCCCTCCAAATGGATTTTTCTTCATATATATATTTTTTTACCTTTAGGTACATTTGGGTTTTTTCTCCTTCTCTTTTATGCATATACACACCCCACATATACAAGTTTGGATCCAATTTGTTTTAGATATTTTGCATTGATAAATTTTTTTCCTGTGTATTTTTTTTAATATATATTTATTTTATTTTATTTATTTATTTTTTATTCTTATGTTAAGCCCCATACATTACATCATTGGTTTTAGATGTAGTGTTCCATGATTCATTGTTTGTGCATAACACCCAGTGCTCCATGCAGAATGTGCCCTCCTCAATATCCACCACCAGGCTAACTCATCCTCCCATTTTTTATTTTATTTTATTATGTTATGTTAGTCACCATACATCATTAGTCTTTTTTTTTTTTAATTCTTATGTTAATCCCCATACATTACA
>NW_028042594.1:0-455 GCF_054177405.1 Leptonychotes weddellii
TCTGTGCTCTCTCTCTCTCAAATAAATAAATAAAATCTTAAAGAAAAGAAGGTAAGCTACCTTATGTGAAAGGGTCTATAGAGAGGGCCATGTGGCAAGAAATTACAGATAGTATCTAAGAGCTGAGAACAGTCCCCAGCTGGTAGCCAGCTAAAAACCAAGAAGGCCTATGCTACTGAAACAGGAGATAAACTCTGCCAATGACCTGAGAGAAATTTGAAATGTGTCTTGTCCTAGTAGAGCCTTTGATGAAAAGGCAGACATGGCCAGCACCTGGGGTTTAGCCTGGTGAGACCCAGAGAATCTAGTTCATCTGCAGCAGAATTTCTGGTTAACAGAAACTGAGATACTAAATCTTTATTATTTAATATGACATAAAATTTGCTTTATATTAATTTGTGATAATTAGTTATGCAGCATAGAAATTAATGCACTTATATATTAATGTGCCTGAT
>NW_028042595.1:0-9547 GCF_054177405.1 Leptonychotes weddellii
TTCCTGCAGAGTGTCTTCAGAGATTGGAAGGACTGTCGTGTTGAGCAGGGTATTCGTGGTCTGTATGGCTCTGGGAGACAGAATTAGGGTGCTTGGTGAGAGATTAGAGGGAGAGGATTTTGGCTGAGTCCAAGGAAACACTTCATTGGAATCACGTCGATCAGGTTCGACTGGCTGCCTTGCCCAGCTGGGCCGATGAAGGGTCTGAACAGGTGTGCTGGGCTGTCACCAGAAATATTCCTGCTGCGGCCAAGGGACTGACCTAAATGACATCCGGGGCCCATTCTCAAGATTTTTTATGGCTTGGTTTTTTTTTTTTTTTTTTAGCTTGGACTCTATAAGAGGCAGGCGACACCAACTGACTGTTTTGAAGAATGTTGAGAAAAGTATGAATCCCTGAAGACCCCACCCCATAAAAAAAAAGACTACCTAGGGTTTTAAAACAGGAATTTCCCCCACATATCAATTGCATTTATATTTTTATTTGATTTCTCACCTTTTGTGTGCCTTTCCGCACATGTGTCATATCCACGTTGTTGTAATAAACCATGCGGATACCTGGGCTTCCTCTATACCTGTGTGGACGTGGAGCGCTTTGGCTCAAGGGGGATCGGCAAACGTGTATCTGGTCTGTTGCTTCCCCTGCTGTGCCCCTGGCAGACATCGCTAGTCAACCATGGAGCTCTTGTCCACCGAGCTCAGTCTTAGCCATGGAAAATCTCTGGAAACGCCGATTCTCGACGATGACTTCTCATTAGTTAGAATTAGTACTGACCGTGTCCCACTATTCGCCGCCCCGGGACCGAAGGAACGCTTACGATTCTCTAAGGCACAGTAACGACCTGTCCTGGTCAGGATCTATGTTTCCGTCAGCTGCTGGGGAGCCCAGCTGTCCTGTTTTCCCCACGTCGGAGCTATGTGGGCACGGTGAGCATGCTGGAGGTCTGGCTGAGTGCCAAGGGGGATATTTTGGGGGCACTGAACACTAGGGAAATGCAAAAGGTATGGAGCCTGGATGTGATGTTGATACAGTGTATAGAGTTGCAACCATATAGAATGGGAGTTGGGACGTGACCGCATCTCTGAACACCTTATTTTTGGGGTTAGAACCCCACCTCGTGACTCTTCGTGCCCGTGGGACTCTCTGTGAGAGCCTGGGGGCGTTCTTCTTGGCTGAGGATTATCTTCAGCCTGATTCATGGTGTGGTAGAAAGAGAAAAGGCTCAAGGCTCAGCTCTGGGCTCACATTCCTAATGTCCCCCCACCAGCTGAGCGGCTCCCCGCACTGGACCGGGCTTCCTCTTTAAGGAGGGCTGGAAATACCCATCTCAAATAGTTGCTTGGAGATTTAATGAGACGGACTAGGTAATGTGGCAAGCACACAGTGGATATTAAAAATTACCAGCACTTGTATAATTAGACTTATATAATTGTATAATTTTACCGTCCTGCACCGCCCCCGAGTCCTTTACACACATCATTTCACTGATGTTCCTGACAGCTGTATGAGGTAGCTACAGTGAGTATCCCCCTCATCTGAGAAGGTGAGGGACTGAGACACGGAGCAGCTGATTCTCGGGCTCACACAGCTCATACTTGGCAGAAACAGAACTCAGGCGTAGGAAGTCTGACCCCAAACCCCGCACTCCTCAGTGCTCCGCGGTGCCCCCCTGAGAGACCAGACCCTGTCCAGCCTGTGTGACCATCAACACATATTTCCTGGCCAGCTTCGGCCTGAAAGACACTGTGTTAGATGCTGGGAGGGATACAAATATTAGTAAGATACATTTAGGGGGGCGCCGGGGTGGCTCAGTTGTTTAAGTGTCTGCCTTTTGCTTAGGATGATCCCGGGGTCCTGGGATCGAGCCCCGCATCGCTTCTCCCTCTCCCTCTGCCCCTTCCCCCTGCTTGTGCTCTCTCTCTCCTCCTCTGATAAAGAAATAAAATCCTAAAATAAATAAATAAATAAGATACATTTAGGGATCAAGGGAAGGGGATGTGAAATTGAGTGGGGCCCAGTCCTGGGGCCACAGAAAGCTGCTCATCGGCGCAGGGTGATGGGGGAAGGGGCGAAAAATCCAAGTGGTCAATAGGAAGGAGCGGCCCAGGGAGATCACTGGCACTCATTAGCCTTCCAGGGATTTCTGCGGGGGTTAATTATTAAACAGGCCCTCTCATTTATGAAGCGGTCTCTTGAGTTTGCCGAGCGTGAACTGACTCATCGGGGTTTGGTCAGAGCTCGGTGAAGCGGAGACGGTGGAGTTTCTGGACTCGTACACCCGGGGTGAGAAGCCACACCTGTGTGCACAGCACACACCGAGTTGGGTGGGCAGGCAGCTTCTCCTAGTTGTACGCAACCTCAATTTTATGCCCAGATCTGCAATACAGCCTGCTGGATATTTATACTTGGGAGGTCTGGCCGTCACCTCAAACTTGGTCTTCCTGGAACCAAACCCATTGTCCTGTTGCTAACTGTTCTGGACTAAATCCCATCCCCGCCAAACTCATATGTTGAAGTCCCAACCCCCAGCACCTCAGAATGTGACTGTCTTTGGAGATGGGCCCTTTACCGGGGGTGATTAAGTTAAAGCGAGGGCATTATCGTGGGCCCTGATCTAATAGGCCTGGTGTCCTTATAAGGAGATTAGGGCACAGACTCACATGGATGGAAGGACACCGTCTATAAGCCAAGGAGTGAGGCCTCCAGGGACACCAGCCCAGCTAACACCTTATTGCCAGATGAGAACAGGCAGCCTGGGTTCAAGTCCGCCACCTTCTGGCTACGTGGCCTCTTGCCAAGCTAGGGGACCACTGCTGGAGGGATGGGGGGGGGTCCAAGACCCAGCAACAGGGAGGGGAGCCCGGTATCCCCACCCCAGCCAAAGCAGAAGACTGTCCAGGCCTGTAATGACCTCCAGGAGAAATACAGTGTCAGGTCTACCCGCAGCTGGCTCGGACAGACTGAGCACTCGGGACAGAGCATCATGGACAGTGACAACCTCAACACACGGACTGGCTTATCACAGACTGCTCCGGGCAGAGCTCCCACCCCAACTGCCCACGGCTTCCACTCCAGGTTAGCGATACCAGACAAACGGCACGCGGTCACACCCGGACTGGGCAGGTGCACCTGCCCAGCACCGCCCTGGGCTACCCGCATGGGGAAGGGACTGGCTGGGCCGTCTGCCACCTCGTCCTATCCGTACCAAATGCTTAGGTACATTTCTCGAGATCCCAGCTGGGGTGCAAAAACCACCTTGTTAATTTGTAGGGTTAACAATGAAAGGGCACGAATTAAGAATTGTGTGCACTTCTGAGCCTGTCATGTGGCCAGACTCCCGGCCATCTGCTCTCAGGTCCCCGGATCTGTTTAGTCGAGCACGGCTGTTTGCTGCCCTGTCCAGCTTCTGACCCGCACACTCATCTAAGAGGAGTGAGCTTTCTAACTGAAATACAACTGAGTGAGAAATACGGATAAGCAAACAAAATGCATGCACGCCTGAACACCAACTGAAGACCGGCTAGAAAGGCACATAGCTACTCCGGGTACAGCTGGTGAAAGAGAATGAGCGGGGCTCACGTGTTTCCCTCTCGAGGAACCACCGAGATAGGGCTAACTGGGAAAACCAAGGCGCAGAGTGATGTGCACAGCATAAAACTGCATTTTTATTGCAGACTTTAAACAACTAGTCAGACTCTTTCATATATGCACGTGTCGATTTGCAGGAGCATAGTAAAAGGCGAGCAAAGGCCCATACCAAATTGTTAACCTTAGTTAGATTAGAAGCGGGGACGGTAGGCGACATGCGGAAGATTAGTACTTTTTTCCCCCATAGATCTGTATATTATTCTACTTGTTATGCTGAGTCCAGTGATAACTTTTTTTAAAAAAAGATTTTATTAATAAAAAAAAAAATAAATAAAAAATAAAAAAAGATTTTATTTATTTTTTTTAGTTTTTTTTTTTTTTTTTTTGACAGAGAGAGTGAGAGAGCACAAGTAGGCAGAGTGGTAGGCAGAGGGAGAGGGAGAAGCAGGCTCTCCACTGAGCAGGGAGCCGGACGTGGGGCTCGATCCCAGGACCCTAGGATCATGACCCTAGCCGAAGGCAGCCGCTCAACTGACTGAGCCACCCAGGCGCCCCAAGATTTTATTTATTTATTTATTTTAGAGAGAGAGAGAGAGCGTGTGTATGAGTGGGGGGAGGGGCAGAGAGGGAGAGAGAGAGAATCTCAAGCAGACTCTGGGCTGAGCGCAGAGATCGATGCGGAGCTGGATCTCACGACCCTGAGATCATGACCCGAGCAGAAATCAAGAGTCGGATGCTCAACCGACTGAGCCACCAAGGTGCCCCCAGTTGTCACTTTCATAATAAAAAGCCCAATAAAATAAAGAATAAGAAGGACTCTGCTCAGATGCCACCTCCTTCAAGAAGCCTTCCCTGATGCTCTCAGGCCCTCTCTCTGCCCCCACGGCACTCCCTGTATGCCTCCCAGTAACTCCTGCCCTGAATTGCAATAATGTATCTCCTTTGTGCCCCTACTGAGTGGGAGCTTCTTAAGGTCAGGATCCAGGTCTTATTAGTTTCCATATCCCCGACACCCAACCCATGGCCAGCACATAGTAGGTGCTCTGTAAAAAATGCATGTTGAATGCAGGCGCTATGGATTGAATTGTGTCCTCACCAAATTCATATTCAGTTTCATTCGTCCAAGGTAGGGAAGGTACTTTTTCCTTCCAGGTCCTTCTGCTTCATGCTGAGATTCAGGCAGTGGTTTACCTAGTTCATATTTTCAGGACCATGAGCTTTTGCCTTTCATGAGTCTGAGTGTATTTTAGTGTGAATTGGGGAAAGGGGGTGAGGGTGGGGGGAAGGCGGTGAGGGTGGTGGTGATATTTGGGTACACGTTTTACCGGCTTCAGACTGTGCACAAATCTCTCACATGTGTCTTGCTCGGGGAAGGCAGGTGATACCAAGAACTAAGTCAGCGGCAGCTACTTACACTTGCTTGAAAACATCCTTTTGTCCTGCTAGTGGATGCTCTCAGGCATCCTCAAACTGTCAGAAGGGCAAGAGCAAACATTCTACCTCTTTGCTCTGAAAATGTAAATTGTTTGAGAGATTGAAGGTTATAAATCTTGGTCCCCTGGATACAATCTTAAGACCAGATGACCCTCTGGGCCATGACGTTCCACGCTCCATCTGAGGCTTGAAACCCCCCCACCACTCCTGCCACCCTATACTTCTTATTTGCAGTTGTGAACATCTAAATAAAGAAAAATACAGAGCCGTTTTAAAGAAGAAATGCCCAATTGTTTTCACATAGAAAGTTTTTTAAAGCGTAGTTTAAAATTCAGTCCACTCTTGGGATATTTTTAGTCTCTGGAGAATGTTCCAGATCGCTGACTCAGTAAGCCCAGGCTCTTAAAAATGCGTGTTTTGAAACTCCACAATGTGATATTGTCTGAGCTCCTTGCCACTTGAGTCTGACCCTACAGTCTGAGTCTGCCTTGGTTTCCTAGGGGGGCTGTTCTCAGGCTTTCTGAGCACCCGACACCTCCCCCAACTCAAATCTGATGATCGGGCGAGTTCCTTACATAGCACAGAGAAAAGGGGACCAGGAGTGGATGTGAAGAACAGAAAGTCACTGTGTTCACGGCAGTGAGCTCGAAAGCTCTCCTGCGCCAGTGGAGGTTCTCATCCTCGCTTTGCAGAAGGAGAAATGAGAGCCCAGGAGGGCAGGACTCATGCCCGAGGTCTCACCCCACCCTCCTTCAGCCACCCCAAGCAGGGCAGTCGATGGCTCGGCTCTCCTCGATTCGGTGTGGCTTCTAACCCGGGCACCTTCCTTTCATCCAGTTTACCTTGGTCATGATAGTAGGACTGGTTTGCTTGATACTCGGTGGATGCTTTAGGGGTTGATAAGCGAGAGTGTCACCCAGGAGTTCCAAAGCTGAAGTATACTGCATTCATGAAAATGTCTCAATGATTTTCAATGGGCCATTTAATAAATATATATGTTTTATACACACACACACATATAGACACACACATGCACACACATGCACACATAAGCACACACATATGTAAACACACATGCAAACACACACACATATGTACACACATACCCACATGTACAGATACCCACATATATACACACAAATACCCACATACACACATATGTACACACATACCCACATATACACATACCCACACATATACCCACATACCCACATATGTACACACATATACACACATATGTACACACATATACCCACACACACGTACATACACATATATGTACACACATACCCACATGTAGATACCCACATATACACACACGTACACACACATACCCACACACACATATGTACACACACACCCACATACACACATGTACACACACGTACACACATACCCACACACACGTATATACACATATACACACATGTACACACACATATGTACACACATACCCACACACATACCCACATATACACATACCCACACATATACCCCCACACACACATATGTACATACACACATATGTACACACATACACATACCCACACATATACACATATGTACACAATATATGTACACACATATGTACACGCCCCCACACACGTACATACACACATATGTACACACATACCCACATGTACACACACGTACACACATACCCACATATACCCACACACATGTACACATATACCCCCACACACGTACACATATGTACACACATATACCCACACACATATGTACATAAACACGTGTACACACATAGCCACATATACACATACCCACACATATACAGACACGTACACACATACACATATGTCCATACACACATATGCACACACACGTACACACATACCCACACACATGTACACACATATGTACACACATACCCACATATACACATACCCACATATATACACATATGTACACACATATGCCCACATACACACATATGTACACACATATGTACACACACGTACACACATATATATATACACAGTTGACCCTTGACCAACACTGGTTTGAACTGCACGGTCCACTTCTAGGCAGATTTTTAAAAATAAATACAGCACTGTAAATGTATTCTCTCTTCTTTATGATTCTCTTAATGTTTTCTTTTCTCGAGCTTCCTTTATTGTAAGAATACAGCATATAATACATAGAACGTACCAAATACGTGTTAGTTGACTATTTATGTTACTGGTAAGGCTTCTGGTCAACAGTAGGCTATGAGTAGTTAAGTTTTGGGGGAGTCAGAAGTTATGCATGGATTTTCAACTGTGTGGGGGTCCTTGCCTCTGACCCCTGCATTGCTCAAGGGTCAACTGTATTTTTAGGGGTATAGAATGTTTATCCAATAATCAGTATGCACAGTAGAGGGAATGCTCCCAGGGGTTTCAGATTAGAGCAACGCAGATCACTTCCTACTCGGGCTTCGTACCACGAGATGTGACAACATAATCTCCTCTTTTATGAACCCCTAAGTATTGCAGGGGTGGGGGGGCTGTCAGAGTTATTGGTACTGGCAGATTCTCCCCGGGGAGCCTAGGCCCCTTTGAGTCCTGAGAGGGAAAGTCCCTTTGGGATCCCAGGGAGACAGAGTCTGTTCTTATTTATTTATTTATTTTTAAAGATTTATTTATTTATTTGAGAGAAAGAGACAGCAAGACAGCGTGAGCAGGGGAGGAGCAGAGGGAGAGGGAGAGAGAGAATCCTCAAATGGACTCCCTGCTGAGCGCAGAGTCCGACACCTGGCTCGATCCAGGACCCCAAGATCATGACCTGAGCCGAAATCCAGAGTCAAACGCTTAACCCCCTGAGCCACCCGGGCGCCCGCAGAGTCTGGTCTTAAAAGAACCTTAGATCTCATGATTTCTAGCTCAAGGAAGGGAGAATGCCAGGGCAAGGAAACAGCCTGACTTAGAGAAACGTTGGCTAAGATTTTACAAAGGAGACCCATCACCTTGTCTTTCACAGCCTCTAACCCCAGCCCGTTCACATCATAACAGCCCACATCCTGAGAAAAACGGAAGAGAAGGCTTCAGTTCAGTGGTTTGTCCGTCCTGGCTCTTCCAGAAGCTATTAAGTCCGTTGTTCTCAAAGAGGGGTCCCAAGAGCACCAGCATAAATTGCCAGAAAGGCAGATTCTGGTATCCTGCCCGAGTCCTAGGGAATGAACAGCTCTGGGGTGGGGGCCCGGCAGTCCGTGTTTTAACAAGTGGCCCAGTACTTTGAGACCCAGTGCTCTGAGCATCCACAGATGAAGCCATAATCTCCAATTCCTGGAGTTTCCTTGCACTTCTGTAATTTAAGTCTGATCTTACGCTTTAAAGATATCAGATTGCTTAACTTTTACATGCCAGATATTGCAAGTAAGTTACTTTTTCCAGAGTCACAAAATACTATCGAAAGGGAAAATGAAGAATATAATGGTATTCTCGAGCCATCCAGTGGAGTCAAGGGTTATTTTGATTTGGAGAAGCTTAGGGACTGGACCAGTTTTCTGACCAGAACAAAGAGAAATGGGAAAATGGGAGCCATGAGATCAAAACGTCTGTCTTGCAGTTTATTAACTGTCCAGAGAGCCAGAATTGTTGGATCACCGCAAACTCTATTGGGATTTTATGTGTCTTAATGACTCCAATTCTTCAAGATCTAAAACCAATTCCACTGGGTCCCTGAGAGCTGGAGAAACTTTTAAGATGCCTCGTTATTAACACGTTACGACTTTGACATTTTCTGAAGGCTTCCAGCGCGGCTAAAGTATGCCTTGAGAGCAGGGACTCTGTCTTTATTATGGTGATACATTGGAGTGGAATAGGACCCTCGTTCTTGAGGGCAGTGAGCACTTTCAAATCTGTAATGTCATTGTTTGCCCAACACAATCTCTCACATTCGTCTGGCTCTGCGCTTTTCAAAGCTCTTTGACATTCAGTCCGGTAGTTTGTCTCCATAAAATGCCTCTAGTAGACCGGGTACCTGTGATTAACTTTTGTGATCCTGTTTCCTTAGGTATGAAACGCAGAAAGTGGCCTAAAGTCACGTGACCCACGGCGGGGGTGGGAGGACAAGGCTGACCCTCCTACTATCCTTAAAATCAAAAGGGCCCAGAACACTGGTTTCCCATTTAAAAAATATGCTAATATTTTTATAAAATAAAGAGGTATAAAAGTGCTGGCCTTATCGTTAGCAGTCTGTAAATGCAAGGTGTCACCAACTTGTCATCATCCAGTCCAGGGAATGTTGAAGGGAGTAAGTGGCTCTCTGGGGACATTCAGAAAGGCCATCACAGAGTTGGAACTCTGCCTGGGGTCTTGGGTCCCTTCGCCCCGAACTCCTTCCCCAAACCACACCTGACGCCTGAGGAGGGCTCTGTGAATTTCAACTGTCTTTGCTCCTTGCCTTCTTTTTTTTTTTCATATTCTATACAAATTTTCGTTAACATTTTATTTCTATTTATTTATTTATTTATTATGTTATGTTAATCACCATACATCACATCATTAGTTTTTGATGTAGTGTTCC
>NW_028042596.1:0-455 GCF_054177405.1 Leptonychotes weddellii
GCCCCACGTTGGGCTCCCCACTCAGTGGGGAGTCTGCTTCTCCCTCTGCTCCTCCCCCGACTTGCGCGCACGTGCGTGCTCTCTCGCTCTCTCTCAAATAAATAAATAAACTCTTTAAAAAATAAATCTTCGGATTTACGGAGGCATAATTTTTTTTTAATATCATAGTGTCTTGCAGTTTTCCTTTTTTTTTTTTTTTTTTTAAAGATTTTATTTATTTATTTGACAGAGAGAGACACAGCAAGAGAGGGAACACAAGCAGGGGGAGTGGGAGAGGGAGAAGCAGGCTTCCTGCAGAGCGGAGAGCCCGACGTGGGGCTCGATCCCAGGACCCCGGGATCATGACCTGAGCCGAAGGCAGTCGCTTAACCAACTGAGCCACCCAGGCGCCCCCATCTATTTTTGGTTACTGTCTTTGCAATAGTCAGTTATCTTGTTATGGCCAGTGAAGAAAC
>NW_028042597.1:0-455 GCF_054177405.1 Leptonychotes weddellii
TTTTTTTTTTTTAAGATTTTATTTATTTATTTGAGAGAGAGAGAATGAGAGAGAGCACATGAGAGGGGGGAGGGTCAGAGGGAGAAGCAGACTCCCCGCCGAGCAGGGAGCCCGATGTGGGACTCGATCCCGGGACACCGGGATCATGACCTGAGCCGAAGGCAGTCGCCCAACCAACTGAGCCACCCAGGTGCCCTGCCTTACCATCTTTAATAAGACTCAGAATTATTTTGTCTTTGAAAGTATAAAGTAGAAATCAAGGTCCGGATATAAGCCACAGAAAATTCAAATAGGACCAGACCAGAACATATAAACATGTTTATAAAAGTCTTGTTTATTAAGTAGACAGTTGATAGATATCTATCAATCAGAGAATTACTAATGTTGGGAGGAAGAACTTCCTCTGTCCTATGCTCCTTCTACCTGGACTTAGAACCAGATTGACATGACACAGA
>NW_028042598.1:0-455 GCF_054177405.1 Leptonychotes weddellii
TATATAAACTGCTTGGCTATTGTAGACCCAGAGAACCAATCCATCAACTAAACATGTTTAGATTGAAAACCTACTATGTGCAGTATTATGGGAAGGGCTAGCATTTACTGTGTTCTCCCTATGTGCCAGGCATCTTACTAGATCCTTACTCATTACTGCATCACATAGGTATTATGATCCCCATCCCCCAGGTACAGAGGAATCAGGAAACTTCAGGTCATACAGACAGGAAATGGAGCAACAGAAGCATGTGGTCAAGAATTAGTCAGAGTAGAACATGGATCATGTTGCCTCCCTAGGCATGCTCAACACCTAGACGAAGATTGCTCAGTCCTTTCCTGGGTGTCAGAGCCGTAATGGCTCGCGAGAGTGGCTGGAACTGAAAATAGGGGGTTAGGAGGGATTCCAGATTCCATTGTGTCACCACAGTTCGGGAAAAAGGATAAAGAATTCTG
>NW_028042599.1:0-455 GCF_054177405.1 Leptonychotes weddellii
ATCCTGGTCTCAAAGTAATGTTAAATGTTACATACCCACATCATCTTCCTTAAACGTGTCCTTTCTAGTGTTCCCTGGCTCGATCAAGGGCAGCTTTTCACTCAGCAGCCCTTCCCAGAGCCAGGACTAATCTTTCTTGACCCTGCCTATTCCTCACACCACAGACCACCTATCTTCAAGGATTCTTTTTTTTTTTTTTAAAGATTTTATTTATTTATTTGAGAGAGAGAATGAGACAGAGAGAGAGAGCACGAGGTGGGGGAGGGTCAGAGGGAGAAGCAGGCTCCCCGCCGAGCAGGGAGCCCGATGTGGGACTCGATCCTGGGACTCCAGGATCATGACCTGAGCCGAAGGCAGTCGCTTAACCAACTGAGCCACCCAGGCGCCCCTATCTTCAAGGATTCTGAGTCTTAAGGATCTCTAGACATCAAATTCTTTCTAATCTGTTCACAAAC
>NW_028042600.1:0-455 GCF_054177405.1 Leptonychotes weddellii
ATTTTACTTTATTCATAATCCAGTTCTTTTAAGAACTTGCTGTTGTATTGGTTTCCATGACCCTGATTTTTTCAGGATATCTTTTCACCTGTGTTGTTTTGTTTTCTGGGAAGACTTTTTCTAACTCTGGATGTCAGTCAAGGCTCTACCCTTGTTCTTCTTTCTAAAGAAACCAGAGTTTTAAAATTTCAAATCCAAGGAATACTTTCGTAGGTCCATGAGTCCTGAAATGTTATGGAAAATATAGTATATATATGCAAATAACCATTTTTCAAGGAAGAGGAGCTGTGATCCCCAAATTCTTAGGAATTATTACTATAAGGCGTCTGGGTGGCTCAGATGGTTAAGCGTCTGCCTTCGGCTCAGGTCATGATCCCAGGGTCCTGGGATCGAGTCCCACATCGGGCTCCCTGCTCCTTGGGAGCCTGCTTCTCCCTCTGCCTCTCTCTCTCTCT
>NW_028042601.1:0-455 GCF_054177405.1 Leptonychotes weddellii
GCGAGGAGGGGAGGGCAGAGGGAGAGGGAGAAGCAGGCCTCCCGCGGAGCAGGGAGCCCGATGCGGGGCTTGATCCCAGGACTCTGGGATCATGACCTGAGCCGAAGGCAGACGCTTAACCGACTGAGCCACCCAGGCGCCCCTAAAATCCTTTTTAGCAGATGTGCAGAGCAGAGAGAATCAATCATCTAAAAGGGCTAGGCACTGTGGCACAAAATGGGAAAGGCCTGGAAGTCCAAGGGCAGGAAACTAACATTTCATCTACCCAACTGGAAAACAGAACTAGCAAGATTCCTGGTTAACTGGCAGTGGTTTTTTTTTTTTTTAAAGATTGTATTTATTTATTTATTAGAGAGTGAGCGAGAGAGAAACAGCATGAGAGAGGAGAGGGTCAGAGGGAGAAGCAGGCTCCCCGCTGAGCTGGGAGCCTGATGTGGGACTCGATCCCAGGACCC
>NW_028042602.1:0-455 GCF_054177405.1 Leptonychotes weddellii
ACTGGGCATATCACTACCTTCACTTCTGAGCCTTTCTTATAAAGGATGTTGAGTTTCCAACCTTTAACTCCCAATCCAGTCATTCCTGGGTCTGCTTTCTCATGTCTTGGTGGGTGACTTCACAGCTGAACAACTGTCCTAAAAATCAAGCACAGAAACAAGATAACTTTAAAAGCATAACAATATATGATACATGTTCTGCACTTCATGGTATATGACCCTGATTAAATGATACACCAGTTTAAGAGAAATTAAGTTTTATAGAAACAAGGAGGTGAGATTAAGAGTATTGTGAGAGGCACTATTTCTTGGAATGATTTCTTTGTTCAGAATTTCTTTTGTTTTGTTCTGAAATGCCATTACATCTGAAACGTATTGTATTTATTTTAATATAATTAGATTCTATTCAAAGTATGTATAAAGAATTGTGTTGAAATTAGCTTCATTCTGAAGCT
>NW_028042603.1:0-455 GCF_054177405.1 Leptonychotes weddellii
CCTGGGTGGCTCAGTTGGTTAAGCGACTGCCTTCGGCTCAGGTCATGATCCTGGAGTCCCGGGATCGAGTCCCGCATCGGGCTCCCTGCTCGGCAGGGAGTCTGCTTCTCCCTCTGACCCTCCTCCCTCTCATGCTCTCTGTCTCTCATTCTCTCTGTCTCAAATAAATAAATAAAATCTTAAAAAAAAAAAAAAAGAACACTTACTTAGCTGCACTGTACAGACTAAACCCAGAACTCCCCACGGCTATTTGCTGTTAGTTCATTACCCTACTTTACACACCACCACCTTGAAAGCTACAAGGAAGGTTAATATCAAAGAGCAATCCTTCATTTCTAAGAAATATACAATCCTAGGAGAATCAATAATGAGATTTCTAATGCAGGGGCTTTGATTCAGAATAAACACATCACATAAAGTAATGGTGAGGGAACATGTGAGGATATTCACATACT
>NW_028042604.1:0-455 GCF_054177405.1 Leptonychotes weddellii
TTTCACTTTTATTCTGTTCAAGGTATTTTATTCTCTTGAGACTTCCTTTTTCATCCACAGATTATTTAGAAGTGGGTTGCTTGGTTTTCAGGGTTTGAAAATTCAGTGTTTAAAATTTTCCTGTTACTTTACTTTTATTGATTTCTAGCTTGATTCTATTTCTGTCAGAAAACATAATTTGTATGACTTAAATTTTTTAAATTTGTTGAATTTTGTTTTATAGCCCACAGTATGCTCTACCTTCATATATATTCTATGGGCACATAAGAAAAATGTGATTCTGCTGGTGTTAGCTGGAATTTTGTATGCATGCTGATTGTATCCTTTTGGTTGATGGTATTGTTGACTTCTATATCTTTGCTAATTTTTGTCTAATCGTTCCATCAGTTGTTGAGAGAGCGGTGTTAAAATCTCCAATGATCATTTTGGATTTGTCTGTTTCATCTTTCAGTTCC
>NW_028042605.1:0-455 GCF_054177405.1 Leptonychotes weddellii
TTTTTTTTTTTTAAAGATTTTATTTATTTATTTGAGAGAGAGAGAATGAGAGACAGAGAGCATGAGAAGGAGGAAGGTCAGAGGGAGAAGCAGACTCCCCGCTGAGCAGGGAGCCCGATGCGGGACTCGATCCAGGGACTCCAGGATCATGACCTGAGCCGAAGGCAGTCGCTTAACCAACTGAGCCACCCAGGCGCCCTTAAATGGTTTTTTTAAAAGATTTTATTAATTCATGAGAGAAAAAGAGGCAGAGGGAGAAGCAGGCTCCCCAAGGAGCAGGGAGCCTGATGCGGGACTCGATCCTAGGACTCCGGGATCATGACCTGAGCTAAAGGCAAACGCTTAACCATCTGAGCCACCCAGGCACCCAAGAATTGAGACTTTAAATGAAGCATTGTTTTGAGAAAAGGCCAAATGAAATCCTGGCATGTCCCTGCAGGGAAGAAGATTTGTAG
>NW_028042606.1:0-9547 GCF_054177405.1 Leptonychotes weddellii
TCCTGAGATTAAGAATTCCTCATATCAGTGAGGTCATATGATACATGTCTTTCTCTGACTGACTTATTTCGCTCAGCATAATACCCTACGTGCACCCCGATGTTTATAGCAGCAATGTCCACAATAGCTAAACTGTGGAAAGAGCCAGGATGTCCATCGACAGATGAATGGATAGGGTTCACTCTTTATGTTGTACAACTCTATGGGTTTTTTATCGTACTTCTTGATGTTTTTCTTCACTTTAAAGATACAACCCAACAATGAGTTTATTCATCTCTTATTCTTCTTTATGGTGATATTTTATAATTAGTCTTATGTAAACATTTTTTTGAAATTTTCTTCAGAATGGGAATTACACATATATAAAATTCTGTCGTCATATAGCTATTCTTCGTTATCTCCACAATAGGATTAGAAAAGAAAATATTCACAAATCTATCTAACCACACTTCTAGCATTTCCTACTTCCAGTTTAAATGAACCAGGAATGTCATATTTATTTCTTTCTTTTAAAAGAAGTATTTTATATGGGACTATGAATACCAAAATGTTAATGGTGTTTACGTCTATGTGGATAATGAACAATTTTTATTTTATTTTATGCTTTGTACTTTCCTGTATTTTTCCAGAAATAACATGAACACTTTGTAATTGGAAAAAAAATATGTTAGAGACAACTATTGGCTGGTACAAAAACTTTTTTGTGTGTGTGAAGATACAGGAGAAAAATCAAACGTTATATTACAATGGAAATATGTTATATGTTAACAACAGAACCCTTTTACAGAAGTCCTTAGAAATAAAAGGCCAAAAGACCTTTTTAATAAAAGGCTTAATTTAAGACCAAAGCTAGCATCATGTCATGACTTAAAAGCACTTTACTTCCAACTATACAAAATCTATTAACTTAAACAGTGAGACTATTATCCGTAAGAGTACTAAATATTCTGGATGGATAGAAGCTTCTAACTGTAAACTGATGAACTTTTGTGGTCTAAAAGCTGTTGAGGGTTTCTACCCTTAAGAAATCATTTCTTGTGTTACAGCAATTAAGAATATGAAAATGTATAGAACAGATTGTGTTACACTTTCTTTATTTGCATGGCTTGTGGAAAGTGCATTAATACCGTGAGAATCCTTATTCCATTCACAACCCTGAATATATACTTATGGTATTTATACATCCAGAGTTTAACTGGTCACTCTTGCCACCATCTGCACATGGAGATTTTTCACCCTAAGAGCTACTGGGTCCAATGTATTGTTTTGACATTAGACACTACAGTTGATTCAAACAGAAGTAAATACCACAATAACTGGTGCTCTAAAACAAAATTCAGCCCAGTAATTTTCACGTTATTGTGAAATCTAATATACTCATCAACCACACTGATTTCACTACATCAAAGTGAAAGCTTGAGAAAGTAAGAATGAGATCTAGGTAGAAATTATCATCATTCACTTACCGCAATATTCTCAATAAAATCAACTGAGACTACTGACTTCAATTTTAAGAACTTAAGCCTACCTAGACTTCCCCAAATTTATCAACTGTGACTGTTGACTGATATCCATGGCCTCCCTTCTCATTTATATTTTACTGTTTCTTTTAAATCATAGCATAGTATAGCCTATTTAAAATTTTTTCAAGGACTGAAGATTCAAAAACAGAACTGAACAATTTAAAACCAGAACTTCTTGTGATTATAGAGAACCTAAAAAATATGAGCATGTAATGTGGGAAATCTTTATAGTTTATAATGTTTTAGAAATTTTAATAGCAGCCAAGGCAAAATAGGTACCAAACAATGAAATTGTGGCTACAGAAGATTGTTTGAAAACTCATTTTAGAAAGTTTGATAAACTGCTCCTCAATAATCATAACACTTCCAACCAGCTTTAAAAAAGAGTAAGGGGAAAGCACATGGATTATAGAAGAGAAACATTTTTTAGACATAATTGACATTATCTATTTATAAGATTTATATATTTCTAAATTTCATAATTCAAGTTTTAAAAAGATTTTATTATTTAGGTGTAGTTCAGATACAATTTTATATTAGCTTCAGGTGCGCAACATAGTGATCCAACAATTCTATACATTATGCAATGCTTACCATGATAAGTGTAGTTACCACCTGTAACTATACAACATTACAATATTATTCACTATATTCCTTATGCTGCACTTTTCGTCTCTGTGACTTATTTATATTACAATTGGATGTTTGTATCTCTTAATCCCTTTCACCTATCTTACCCATCTCCCCTGATACCTCCCCTCTGGCAACCACCACTTTGTTCTCTGTATTTATGAGTTTCTGTTTTTGCTTGTTTTGTTTGTTCTAGATTCCACATAAAAGTGAAATCATATGGTATTTGCCTTTCTGCATCTGACTTATTTCACTTGGCATAATACCCTCTAAGACCACCCATGTTGTCAAAAATGGCACGATCTCATTCTTTATTATGGCTGAGTAATATTTCAGTGTACACATACATGTGCATATGTGTTTATACCACATCTTCTTTACCTATTCATCTGTCAATAAACACTTAGGTTGCTTCCATATCTTGACTACTGTAAATATTGTAAATAATGCTGCAGTAAACATAAATCTTTTTGAAGTAGTGTTTTCATTTTCTTTGGGTAAATATCCAGTAATGGAATTACTAGATCATATTGTATATCTATTTTTAAATTTTGCAGAAACTCCATACTGTTTTCCACAGAAGCTGCACCAATTTACATTCTACCAACAATGCATGAGGGTTCTCTTTTTCCACAGCCTTGTCAGCACTTGTTATTTCTTGTTACTAGCCATTCAGACTGGTGTGAGGTGTTATCTTGTGGTTTTGATTTGCATTTCCCTGATGATTAGCAATGTTGAGCATCTTTTCATGTATCTGTTGGTCATCTGTATGTCTTCCTTGGAAACATGTCTATTCAGGTCCTCTGTCCGTTTTTAATCAGATTATTTGGGTTTTCTTGGTGTCTAGTTGCATAAGTTCTTTATACTTTGCGAATATTAACCCCTTATCAGATATACCATTTGTAATTATCTTCTCCCATTCAGTTGGTTGTGGATGGCTACTTTGCTATGCAAAAACTTCTTATTTAGGTGTAGCCCCAATAGTTTATTTTTGCTTTTGTTTCCCTTACCTGGGGAGACATATCTATAAATATAAAGACTAATGTCCAGGAGATTACCGCCTATTTTCTTTTAGGAGTTTTATAGTTTCAGGTTTCACATTTAGGTCTTTAATCCATTTTGAGTTTATTTTTGTGTATGGTGTAAGAAAGTGGTCCAGTTTCATTGCTTTGAATATAGCTGCCCGGTTTTTGTAACACTGTTTACTGAAGAAACTGTCTTTTATGCATTGTGTGTTTTTGCCTCCTTTGTCATAGATTAATTGACCATATATGCATGGGTTTATTTCTGGGATCTCTATCCTGTTCTGTTTATCTATGTGTCTCTTTTTGTGCTGGTACCATACTGTTTTGATTATTATAGCTTTATAGTATATCTTGAAATCCGGGATTGTGATACCTCTAGTTTTGTTCTTCTTTCTCAAGATTGCTTTGGCTATTTGAGGTCTTTCATGGTTCCATACAATAATTTTACGGTTATTTGTTCTAGTTCGGTGAAAAGTGTTTTTGGTATTTTGATAGGGATTGCATTGAATTTGTACATTGCTTTGGGTAGTATGGCCATTTTAACAATATTAATTCTTCCAATCCACAAGCATGGTATATCTTTCCATTTGTTTGTGTTATCTTCAATTTCTTTCATCAGTGTTTTATAGTTTTCAGAGTATAGGGTCTTTCACCTCTTTGGTTAAGCTTATTCCTAGATATTTTATTCTTTTTGGTGCAAGAGTAAATGAGATTATTTTCTTAATTTCTCTTTCTGCTACTTCATTATTGGTGTATAGAAAGGGAACTGATTTCTACATATTAATTTTCTATCCTGCAACTTTATTGAATTCTGGGTATGTATTTTTGCAAATATTTTCTTCCAATCCTTGGCTTTCTTTTCATTATCTAAATGGTGTTGTTCACAAAGCAAAAATATTTTTCATAAAGTTTAACTTATCAGTGTTTTTAATTCATGAAACATGGTTTTAGTGTTGAATCTAAAAATGAATTGTCAAACCCAGGTCACATAGATTTCCTCCTATCGGGGCACCTGGGCAGCTCAGTCATTTAAGCGGCTGCCTTCAGCTCAGGTCATGATTTCAGGGTCCTGGGATTGAGCCCTGCATTGGGCTCCCTGCTCAGTGGTGAGTTTGCTTCTCCCTCTCCCTCTGTGATCTCTCTCACTCTCACTCTCTCTCAAATAAATAAATAAAAATCTTTTTTAAAAAAAGATTTCCTCCTATGTTATCTTTTCTAGAAGTTTTATAATTTTGCATTTTACAATATCTGTTTATACTCAACAGTATTTGTCAAACAAATTAGTGAAGGCTAATGGTAGTAGAAACGGAAGAGATGAATTTGGCTGGGAAGAAAATTACTGGCTCTGTAGATTTTGTAGGCATCTGCATACAGTTAACAGTTAAAGCCTGTAGGGAGCTCACTTAAAGAACTAAGTTGCTAGTTAAGACATAGTTAAGATGGCCAGTTAATCAGAAGGGCAGGATTCAATGTAGACCAAGGGCAAATAAGTCAGAAGTGAAACACAAAGTTCTGGTTCACTGGTCAGAAGAGGCAGTCCAGTACCCTGGAGAGCTCCCCAAGGAGC
Organism: Leptonychotes weddellii; assembly: GCF_054177405.1. Classification (NCBI taxonomy): domain Eukaryota; kingdom Metazoa; phylum Chordata; class Mammalia; order Carnivora; family Phocidae; genus Leptonychotes; species Leptonychotes weddellii. Next base: position 4,746 of record NW_028042606.1, read on the forward strand.
CCAGGTTTTGACAGCCTTGGAGCTTTCAAATGCCTCTGGTAGCATCTAAATTTTCTTGTGGGTCACATGACCAAATATCTATATTGCTGCACTGTATGAGTTTTAAATAACATTTTAATTATTAGAAGAGCAGGAAAATTAGGAAATAGGGACAAGCACAATGAAGAAAAAATCTTACCACTTAGAAATAACCATAAACTCTACATTTACTATTATTATTGTAAAGATTTTATTTTTAAGTAATCTGTACACTCAATATGGGGCTCAAACTCACAACCCTAAGATCAAGAGCCACATACTCCCCCGACTAAGCCAGCCAGGTACTCCAACTCTACATTTATTATAAACTGATGACAATGGTGAAACAAAATCCACAAACACTATTTGTTCATTCTTGTTTTCCTATCAGCAATCCTGCAGATACTCCAGTTTATTATTATTTTTTTATTTTATTTATTTATTTATTTGACAGGGAGAGACAGCGAGAGAAGGAACACAAGCAGGGGGAGTGGGAGAGGGAGAAGCAGGCATCCGGAAGAGCAGGGAGCCCGATGTGGGGCTCGATCCCAGGACCCTGGGATCATGACCTGAGCCGAAGGCAGACGCTTAACGACTGAGCAACCAAGGCGCCCCAGATACTCCAGTTTAATATGCAAATTTTATGAAATTAAGTTTGATTACCTAAGATTTTATTCTGCTTCAATTATAATTACTAATTGTGCCAACCTCTTATTCTTGGCATAGGAGAGTCAGGGAAGAATATTAATGAAGCAGATTGGATTGGAGTACTAAGGGTTGATTAAGTGTGTAGTTTTCCATCTAATACCAGCCCACTCCTTTCTTGGGCTCCAGCTGTCCACTGGATATACTCATTTTAATATTCCATGGGCAACTTAAATTCAACTTCTTCAGAACTTATTTCATTAGTTTTTCCTTTAAATTGTTCCACATATTTTATTATTTGTCTTGGTTAATTTAAACATCAACCACCTTATGTTAAAATGAAGTAGGGAAGAAAGGAGAGAGGGAAGAAGAAACAAAGAAACAGTCATAGACTCTCATTTCACTCAAGCCACAAACCTCAAAGATTATTCTTAAATCAATTCACTCTTTCACATATCTCTTCCAATGACTGCTAAGTTTTGTTGTTATCTCCTTCTGTCTTGGGAGTGCCTTCTTTTTCTATCTCCAAGCATTCACCCATTACTCAACTGGACAGTTGCAGTGGCTTCTTTATTTGCAATACTTTCCATCTTGAATCCAATTTCCACACCACACTAGAGAGATATTTCTGAAGGATGGATTTATCTTAAACCCTCTGATGGTTTTTCTGTTTCTATATAGGATAGTGGTTAAATAGTGGTTACAAAGTCAAACAAAACTGGATTTAAATCTGCACTTACTGTGTGTGACTTTGGATAATTTGTTTATCTTCTCTGTTTCTCTGTTGCTCTGTCTGTAAAGTAGGAATTAATATTTTTTTCTTAGGGTAGTTGGGAAAATTTATATTTCATTTAGAAATATCATTTGTAAAGTACTTTTCATACATCTTGGCAAAGGGTAAACATTCAATAAATGTTATTATTATTAACATTATTATTACTACTATTATAATGGAAACACAAACTTCATTGCATATTAGTAGCCTTAAAGTATTTTAGCAGCCCAGAATAGCAACTGTTTTTGGGGGGAAACACCTTCTCTTCCACTCCAATTATGTGCTTCTTGTGGTGGCAGCTGATAGAAAACTCCACTTCTTTGGCTGCAGGGATGGGCACTGATCCAATTTTTGCTGAACATAATAGCTCATCTTCTTGTCTGTAACATCTGGTCCAGTTTGGGCATGTAACCCAAGCCTAGTCCATTGGAATACTTCCCTGGGACTTCCTTTCCTTCCCTTCCCTTCCATTTTTTCTTTCTTTCTTTCTTTCTTTCCCTTCCTTCCTTCCTTCCTTCCTTCCTTCCTTCCTTCCTTCCTTCCTAGAACTCTAAAGGTGGGGAATAAGGATGGGGAAAAGAGATGGAGAAAATTCCCTTCTCTTAAGTGGTTACTATAGTAATATGTAGCCTTGCTGAATGCCCTGTTTCCTACTGATAAGAGAAGGCCATCTGTAGAAGAAGAAAATGAAAACACCATTCCAAGAGGAGCAGAAACAGGAGAGGAAGAGAGGGAGAGAGAGAAGGGGGGAAAGGGAGATACTGAAAGAGATTGAGATGGAAGATCCTGATATCTTTCTAGTTTCTGTTTCCAGACAAAACCAAGGCAAGTTCGCAGACATCACTCTTGCAATCAAAAAAGTCTTGACCAATATACCACTTGTCATATGGGGGTCTCTCACAATAAGATCCATCCATCTTTCTATCCTTGTTTATATGCTTCATGCTAGGTTCCGCTAAATTTGTTCTCATTCCTAGAATATATCACACCTCACATTTTTATAGATTTGTATCTTAATTACTTATTAATATCACTATCTCTAGACCCTAAACCTTCCAGCCTACTTTGTGGATATGTATTATTGCCTTTTGTATTCTGTCCTGAACAGTATACAGAATAGGTCTCCACATATAGAAGAACATATTTAACATTGTTAAATAAATATCCACTTTAAAATTTATTTATTGTAAGGATTACTCTGTGGTCCAGATGTTTCCAGGAACAGGGAAATAAAGAATGCTCTCCAGCCCTCAAAGAGCTTGAAGTTGAATCAGGGGAGTCAAACATGTAATAATTGCTGTAAGAGGAAAAAAAAAAGCACTTTTACACATACCATTTCATTTATTCTGTGTGATAAAGATTTAATGTTGATATTCTTAGCCTCACCATTGAGCCCACAAAAAAAGTCAGACTGTGAGAGTTTAGTGATTGCTTAAGATCACTTTATTAAGTGACAAAGGTTGGCTAGCAGCTGAGGTCTTCAGTCCTTTGGGATTTCTACTTCTGTTTCTCTGCCTCTTACTTCATGCTGTCTTACCTTGTCCACATCTTTTTTTTTTTTAAGATTTTATTTATTTATTTGGCAGAGAGAGAGAAACTGAGAGCAGGAACACAAGCAGGGAGAGTGGGAGAGGGAGAAGCAGACTCCCCGCTGAGCAGGGAGCCCAAGGTGGGGCTTGATCCCTGGGATCATGACCTGAACCGAAGGCAGACACTTAACAACTGAGCCACCCAGGCGCCCCTTGTCCACATCTTTGAATGTTCAGTGGGCAAAATAGCAGTGTGAAGATAGACAAGATAGTTTATCTTTCTTACTATTGTGTATAATTCTTGCTCTCTCTCTCTCTCCTCCCTCCCCCCAAATTTTGATGATTAATCTTCCAAAGCTTGTGTTATAAGCGGGTATGTGGAAACGGGAATTAAAACCTAGCTCTTATGACTCTTGAGTGATTTATTTTGACTGCACACACGCTTTTCAATCACTCACCTTAAATTTCTGGCTGCTAAGACAGCACAAATATCACTTGATGGCAGCACATGCAAATTCTTTTGGGGTTGGGGTAGAGTGAAGATGATTTGACAAGACGGAGAAAGGTGCCTGTACTATAGGATCCCCCCTCTGGGGAAGCTGCGGAAAATGCACTTTTTTTTTTTAAAAAAAAAGATTTGTATCTTTTTATTTGAGAGAGAGAGAGAGTGGTGGGAGTAGGGGCAGAGGGAGAGGGAGAAAGAAACTCGAGCAGACTCCCTACTGAGCATGGATCTCACGACCCTGAGATTATGACCTGGGTTGAGAACAAGAGTTGGATGCTTAACCCACTGAGGCACCCAGGTTCCCCAACTCTTATTATTTTTTTAAAGATTTTATTTATTTATTTGAGAGACAGAGAGAAAGAGAGAGAACAAGTGGGGAGGGGCAGAGGGAGAGAGAGAGAGAAGCGGACTCCCTGTTGAACTGGAAGTGCCACATAGGGCTTGATCCCAGGACCTGGAGATCATGACCTGAGCCCAAGGCAGAAGCTTAACTGACAGAGCCACCCAGATGCCTCTAATGATTTTCTTAATAACATTTTATTTTCTCTAGCTTACTTTATTATAACAATACAGTATATACTACACATAACATGGTTATCGGTAAGGGTTCCAGTTAATAGGAAGCTGTTAGTAGTTAAACGTTTTGGTATACGTGCTGCCAAAGCTAGCACAGTAGTCAAGTTTTTTGGGAGTAAATGTTATACAATGGATTTTCGACTGTGTGGGGTGGGGGTGGGGTCGGTGTCCCTAACCCATGTTTTGTTTAAGGGTCAACTGTATTTACTTTTTACAACAAATATCTGGTTTTTAAAAGTGGTGTTCTTGTTATATATAGATGTTTAAGCTTTGGATAAAAAGAAAAGGGATTTTCCTATCAAAATACCATCAGCTTTTTTCAAAGAAATGGAACAAATAATCCTAAAATTTGTATGGAACCAGAAAAGACCCCACATAGCCAGAGGAATGTTAAAAAAGAAAAGCAAAGCTGGTGGCATCACAATTCTGGACTTTAAGCTCTATTACAAAGCTGTCATCATCAAGACAGTATGGTACTGGCACAAAAACAGACACATTGATCAGTGGAACAGAACAGAGAACCCAGAAATTAACCCTCAACTCTATGGTCAACTAATCTTCGACAAAGCAGGAAAGAATGTCCAATGGGAAAAAGTCTCTTCAACAAATGGTGTTGGGAAAATTGGACAGCCACATGCAGAAGAGTGAAACTGGACCATTTCCTTACACCACACACAAAAATAGACTCAAAATGGATGAAAGACCTCAATGTGAGACAGGAATCCATCAAAATCCTTGAGGAGAACACAGGCAG
>NW_028042607.1:0-455 GCF_054177405.1 Leptonychotes weddellii
ACCCAGTAACCTAGCTTCCCTTTACCCCCAGTTATATTTGGAATTGAAATGGCAGATAATATAGCTGCTTTAGTGTTCTAGACTGTAATTTCTGTTTAGGTGTACCTCAATTTATGAACGGAGTTATATTCTAAATGTTAGGTTTGTGAGTTAGGTATCTAATTTCACTATAGAAATAATGTGCATAGGTTCTTTTTTTAAAGATTTATTTATTTATTTTGAGAGAGCGAGCGTGCACGTGTGAGTGCACAAGTGGGAGGGAGGAGCAAAGGGAGAGAATCTTTCAAGCAGACTTCCCGCTGAGTGAGAAGCCTGACAAGGGGCTCGATGAGGGGCTCGATCCCGCAACCCATGACATCATGATCTAAGCTGAAATCAAGAGTCAGACACTCAACTGACTGAGCCAACCAGGTGCCCCTATACATAGTTTTTTTTTTTTTTTTTTTTAAAGATTT
>NW_028042608.1:0-455 GCF_054177405.1 Leptonychotes weddellii
GGCCACCTGCTGGACAGTGCAGCCATAGAACAATGCATGCCCCAGGCCTCCTAAGACGGCATTCCAGAAACTTCCGGGACGGGAAAACCTGCCGTGGGCTAATTTAGGACTTGGGGAGGAAAACAGTTATGGAGACTATGGGCTGAGGAAATGAACGTAGATATGAATGGACGCTTTCTTTCTAAAATTAGCATGGGACGCATTAAAGACAGCACACCCAAGGACCGCAAATACGACAGTCTTCCTGAGCAATCGTCGTCTTAAAACGTATTCAAGTCAAGAGCACTGACGTTAATACTTTAACCTTGGATCTGCGATTTTACCAACATGCTTTAAATGTGTTGCCTGTTGCCAATAACGTCGACACAAAGGAGCCCGTTTTCTGGACCGCGTGCCTGCCCAACTGCTCAGTGTCTTTCTGATCTGGGAGAGGCAGGCCCTGGTGTGCACAGGGT
>NW_028042609.1:0-455 GCF_054177405.1 Leptonychotes weddellii
GCATGCGTGCTTTCTCTCTCTCTCTCATGAATAAATCTTTTTTAAAAAGACTATAATGCTTGTCTAAAGTATGAGAATTAAATTACATGGTTTTTCTGTAGTTGATGTTGTTGGACTAATTGATAAGAGTTGGAAATCTCAAAATCGTAGCATCCGTGGGAGGTGGGGAGACACACTGTTTACTGCTGAAAGAAGCAGTTACTAACTTGACCTGGAACCAAGTCTGCAAAACGCTGCTTGAAGCTCAGTCCAGAAGACAGCATCTCTCTTTGCCGGAGATCTTAATCCACTGTGCCCTAGTACACGTTCCCTTGATATGCAGGCACGTCATTATTTCCTTCTTTTAAAAATGAAGAAAATAACAAAGTATCGATAATGGTTAGGGTCTCAGCTCGCATGGAGTTTGGTTTTGGCTCCTTTTCATCCACCTTTCAAAGCTGCGGAGACCTGGCAAC
>NW_028042610.1:0-455 GCF_054177405.1 Leptonychotes weddellii
TTCACTGTGCTTATTTTTACTTTACAAAATGTCTATCATTAGAAAGGATAAGCCAGGGGCACCTGGGTGGCTCAGTCGTTAAGCGTCTGCCTTCGGCTCAGGTCATGATCCCGGGGTCCTGGGATCGAGCCCCGCATCAGGCTCCCCGCTCGGCGGGAAGCCTGCTTCTCCCTCTCTCACTCCCCCTGCTTGTGTTCCCTCTCTAGCTCTCTCTCTCTCTCTGTCAAATAAATAAAATAAAATCTTAAAAAAAAAAAGAGAAAGGATAAGCCAGAGAGAGGCAGGTGTATGGAGCACAGATCTTTCAAGGTGCATGGACTCTTTAAGGATCCCCACAGATAATAGCATCCCAATTGGAAACAAAAGGCACATTCAGGATAATTTAAGAAGGGTTGAATAGAGGGATTGTTTACAAATAAGGGCTTCCTTTGTCAATAGGAGGGGTGCCTGACTGG
>NW_028042611.1:0-455 GCF_054177405.1 Leptonychotes weddellii
TCATAAACCACTGTTTTTAGTTGACATTGTAAACATATTATAAGATATTTTGCTTATTTGTCTAAAAATCTTACTGAAATGGATTTAAATAGACTTTCTGTCCCCTTCTCTGGAGGGCAGAAAGTGGGGGAGATGGTTAAAGGTGGCCAAAGGATACCAACTTCTAGTTATAAGATGAATAAATTCTGGGGATGTAATGTATAGCATGGTGTCTATAGTCAAAACTGAATTGTTGGGGCGCCTGGGTGGCTCAGTTGGTTAAGCGACTGCCTTTGGCTCAGGTCATGATCCTGGAGTCCCTGGATCGAGTCCCGCATCGGGTTCCCTGCTCGGCAGGGAGTCTGCTTCTCCCTCTGACCCTCCCCCCTCTCATGTGCTCTCTCTCTCATTCTCTCTCTCAAATAAATAAATAAAATCTTTAAAAAAAAAAAACTGAATTGTATATTTGAAAGTTA
>NW_028042612.1:0-455 GCF_054177405.1 Leptonychotes weddellii
AATCCAATCATAATTATAATCTAAGGAGGCATTTTTTAGAAAAATGCATAGCTGAATCTAAAATTTGTATGGTAAAGAACCTAGAAGAACCAAAACTATCTTGAAAAAGAACATAGTGGGAGAACTTAAAATTCCTGACATTAATTCTTGCAATAACACTCTAGTAATCAAGACAACCTCCTATTGGTGAAATTATAAATAAATAGATTGATAGAGCCTGCGTGGCTCAGTTGGTTAAGCGCCCAACTCTTGATTTCTGCTCCGGTCATGATCTCAGGGTGGTGAGGTCAGGCTCCACCCTCAGCAGGGAGTCTGCTTGATTCTCTCTCTCTCTCTCTCCCTCTGCCCCTCCCCCTGCTCATGTGTGCATGCACTCGCTCTCTCAAATAAATAAATAAATAATAAAATCTTTTAAAAAAGAATATAGATAGGTAATAGTTAGTAGCAAAGGAATG
>NW_028042613.1:0-455 GCF_054177405.1 Leptonychotes weddellii
ATGATAATATACCTACTACACTAATGTACGATGTTAATACCAGTGGAAACCCCCACATGATGAAGGGGGTGTGTGGAAACTGTATGTACTTCCTACGTATGTTTTCTGTAAACTACAACTGCTCCAAAAAATCAAGTCTATTAATTTTTTTTTAATACATCAATACAAAGCCTGAGCCCCAGGCCCAAAGATTCAGATCTAATTAGTCTGAGTTGCAACCTAGACACCAGAATTTTAAAACAACAAAACCAAAAACACCTCCCCAGGTGATGTAACTGGTACAGTTAAGTTTGTGAGCCACCGGTTGAAGAAACGGGGCTGTTGCATCACTCCTGAGCCTCATGCCAGGGAGTCAGCTCTGCCAAAATATGTGCCAAAGCCAGCCCTGGTGGCTGATCAGATGGAGTCTTGGCTGAAACCCTATTTGCGGGTCAGACCGAGCAAACACTCCCTTA
>NW_028042614.1:0-455 GCF_054177405.1 Leptonychotes weddellii
TCTGTGCTCTCTCTCTCTCAAATAAATAAATAAAATCTTAAAGAAAAGAAGGTAAGCTACCTTATGTGAAAGGGTCTATAGAGAGGGCCATGTGGCAAGAAATTACAGATAGTATCTAAGAGCTGAGAACAGTCCCCAGCTGGTAGCCAGCTAAAAACCAAGAAGGCCTATGCTACTGAAACAGGAGATAAATTCTGCCAATGACCTGAGAGAAATTTGAAATGTGTCTTGTCCTAGTAGAGCCTTTGATGAAAATGCAGACATGGCCAGCACCTGGGGTTTAGCCTGGTGAGACCCAGAGAATCTAGTTCATCTGCAGCAGAATTTCTGGTTAACAGAAACTGAGATACTAAATCTTTATTATTTAATATGACATAAAATTTGCTTTATATTAATTTGTGATAATTAGTTATGCAGCATAGAAATTAATGCACTTATATATTAATGTGCCTGAT
>NW_028042615.1:0-455 GCF_054177405.1 Leptonychotes weddellii
TTTTATATTTTATATATATTTATATTATATATATATTTATAATATAATATATAATATATATAATATAATATATTTATCCTCTATGTGCTTTCCATCTTGCCAAAAAAAGAGGTATATTTTTATATTGTATTTTTATGTTTATATATTATATTTTATATTTATATTATATATATTAATACTGTTATATATTAATCTTTGCTCTTGTGCATTTTAAAAAGTACTTTTCTACCTTTTGAGTGGAGTTTTAGAAAGGAATAAAGATAATAAATCTTAGGATATAAATCTTTAGAATAAATCTAAAAAAAACCCTATAAAATAGGTTCCTTCATTGAGTCCTCATAAAAGTCAAAGGAGGATGGTATTTTGATTACTCCTAATCTATTGTTGACAAAACTGAGGCTTAATGAAGTTAAGTGATTTCCAAAGTGCATACTTTCTGTAATGGGTAGAGCCAA
>NW_028042616.1:0-455 GCF_054177405.1 Leptonychotes weddellii
TATTATGACATGCCACAATCATGAGAGAAGGAAAAATAAGAAAAAGACAAGCTCTCAGCCCTTGGAGAATTTATAATTTGATAAGGAAGATAATATGGATACACATAAAAAGATGACAAACAGCATAAAGCAGTAGATGGTAAGTGCCAAAGGAGTAATATAGATAAGAGGAGTCGGGACATCAGTTCCATCTGTGTCTTTGGCCTCAAAGGGCAAGAGGAAGAGAAAGAGAAAGTTTCACTAAGTGCTTTATACTCACTGTCCTGTTTAAGCCTCCCACTATGGTCTGAATGTTTGTGTCCGTGCCAAATTCACATGCTGGAACCATAATGCCCATGTCACAGTGTTAAAAGATGAGGCTGTTCCACTCTGGAAAACAGTATGGAGGTTCTTCAAAAAGTTGAAAATAGAGCTACCATACAATCCAGCAATTGCACTACTGGGTATTTACCCCA
>NW_028042617.1:0-9545 GCF_054177405.1 Leptonychotes weddellii
AAATATTTACAGTAACTGTGGAGTATCAGTGCCAATTTTTCCTGAGCACCTTAAATTATGACAATATACGGAGAAGCAGGTGGCAAACCTGGAGAAATAAATATTTAAGGAAAAATAAAACTCATTTTAGCTTTAAGCAATTCTTTTCAAACCTTCATTTTCAGCCTCAGAAATCTTTGGAGATGTGAACTCCGTGTGGAAATTCCGTATGTATCACCAGGTGGAGATGTGGGGTAGCCCACCCAATATTCCTCTTCCCTGATAAGTCTGTTTTGTATGTCTATAGTAGCCAAGGACTCTACTACACATTTTAAAAAGCAGTGCCTTAGAGTGTTAACATTTTTAATAACTATCATTTTTGACTATGATGATGGTGATTAAATCTAACACAAGTATTTTGTTTAGCTCAATTTAACAAGCGTTATTGACTGCTCACTATGTGTTAGGCGTGTTGCTGTGACCCTAAGAGTATTTTTTTATTTTTACCATATTTTTACAAAAGTGTTACATTTTATGGAATTTTCCTGCTATAAAAGCTTTTAATTATACCTCTGGGTTTACTCCTTGTGAATGGTGAGCTCTTCTGTTATTTTTCTTGCAATTTTTGTGCGGGCTTGTAAATCAGATTACAATTGTCTTAGCTCAGGCTGTTGTAAGAAATTACCAGATACTGGGTGGCTTAAGCAGCAAATATTTATTCCTCACAGTTCTGGAAGCTAGAAGTCTGAGATCAGGGGGCCAGCATAGTTGGGTTCTTGGTGAGTGCCCTCTTCCCGGTTTACAGATGGCTATCTTAATTGCTGTGTCCTCAGATGGTAGAAAGAGAACTAGCTAGCTCTCTGGCCTCTTCTTTATGAGGGCACTAATCCCACTCAAGAAGGCTCCACCCTCAAGACCTAGTTACCTCCCAAAGGCCCTGCCTCAAAATAAATACCATCACTTTGGGGTTAGGGTTTTAACATAGGAATTGTGGGAGGACACAAACATTCAGTCCACTACTGTAATATTTTGTGTACTTTGAGTAACTTGAATGATGAACTGGATTCAGACAGGAGGAGAAGAGGTATACACAACATTGATGTGTGCACAAATTCCCCCAATTTACCTAAATATGGAAATTTAGGTAAATCTTCAATGGCCTGCTAATCAGTGGTGTGAACTCGGGCATTAGAAGATAAGAGTTCAAGTCTCAGCTATAAGATGTACTTCCAGTCCCTAAGCCCATCTTTTCCTTGTCTTCACGACTCAGTAGGTAAACCCAGCTACCCAGTTGTTCAGGCCCCCGTTCCTAGCAGCATCCTTAATTACTCTTTCTTGCACCTCCCTCCCTGTGCCATCCATCCACATTCCTATCGAATCTAAATCCCAAGCATGTCTTCACTGCTCATCTTCATTGCTGCATTGTCATCCAAGACTTGAACACATTTCTCTGAGCCGATTGCAGCGGGGTCTCAGTTGCTTTTTGCATTTGTACCCTTGCTCTTGTACAGTCTGTTCTCTATAATGCAGTGATTTTTAAAAATCATCGTATTGTATTTGCTCCACAGTATCCCTCTCAACCTCTACAATTCAAATGAAATCTAAGCCTTTACCCAGAATTTTTAAGCCCTACCTGACTAGTCTTACCTACTGCTCTGTCTTCTTCCCACCCCTTCCTTCCATTTGCCCACTCCAGCCACGCTGGCCTGCCTTCTCTTCCTCAAAAATGCCTTGTCAGTCCTGCCTCACAGCCTTTTCATCTGCTCATTTCTCCCTCTGAAATGCAATTTCTCCTGATCTCTGTAGGTCTTACTTTGGCTGGTCAATCACATACCAGTTAAAAAGCCACTTTCTCAAAGAAATCTCATTCTTTGGTCAATTAGGTTAAATGCATATTTTGATTCTTTGTATAGTACTTGTGCTAGGACTTTGTTAAATTAACCCTGTTAAGTAGAGCCCCAGGGTGCTGGATGGGGAGCCACAGTTCAACAAAAGACCACAAGAGAAATGGAGATAAAGAGGTTTGTTACTCACAGGTCCTGGAGGAAATACACCTCCCACCACCACTGCACACCTCTCGGGGCCCCACAGGGAGGTGGAGTCAGAATGTAGGCGGAGAGAGGAAGGATGTTGGGCACATGCCTTTATTAGGGTCCTAGATGCAATGTTTTAGGAGTCCTGGGCTAAGACCGGATTGGTCAATTCAAACCAAAAGGAGTGGGGTTTTGGTAAGTTCTTGCAGGGGTCTTATGTTTGGGGGCCCACAAGTGGAAGGCTCCGGGAGGCAGGTGAGACTTTTTATCACAGGAGCCATTGGGGAAGTCATATTAGAAATTCACATTGACTTGTGACTGTGGGCTGTTATTTAGGGCATGTGCTTGCATGAGGGTGGGTAGTCTTGGTTTAAAGGTTCTGCAGGCCAAACAAGATGGGATGCTGAGCAACAGCAACATGGAGCAGCTTAGCTAAACACTCTACAACTTGTCTTTATTTGTTCTTTCATTTCCTGGCTTGCATATTTGCTTATTTATATCGTCTGTCCTCCCCTACTAAAAAATAAGCACCAGGAAAGGAAGTTGTGCATGTTAATCACTGCAAAATCTCTAGCCTTCTAAAAGAGGACATAGTAGTCTCTCAATTATTATTGACTATGAAAAGGAAGAAATTCCTCACAAACAAAAAGGCCAGCATAATGTGTTTATACTTCCAGGGATCTTAATTGGTATCATATGATGCCCATACAGAGTTTAGCAAAACCTGGCAAATATTAGGAGGTCAGACAATGTTAGCATTGTTACTGTGTCATTACCAAATAGATCAAGAGTGTTAGGGCTGGTTGGCCCCTGACCGGAACCAGTTTTCTCTGAGTTAGTTCTTTCCAAAATGACCTGATGGCTACATAGAGTTATCATTGATCATTCTCATGCTCTGAAAAACCAGGCTCAGTATATCATTTCCAGCTTTAAGAAAGATCTTCATCTTCAGTGTTCCCTCAAATTTCAGTGGAGATTTCATAGTATTTTGTAAGTTTTTCAAAGGGCTTCTCGTACTTTCCTTTGTCTTAATTCACGAACCCCTAATTCCATTTCTTGAGTAGATGAAGAAATAGATGGCCATAATCTTAAAGTGACTTGCTTTAGCATCCTGTTTTCTTCTCAGTGTTTAAAAGTTATGATTAGTTTCTTGAGGCCAGTGCCCTTTGAACTCCATCACTCTTGAAATCAGTGATGTTAACTATTTTCTTACTTTTGATTGCATTTTGAGTTAATGATTTCAGGAGATAATTGTTGAACAGTCTATAAGGTATGGCTGCTCATCATAGCAGGAGCTTTGCGCACCATTCCTAGTGTCAGTACTTTTAAGGCTACAGGGTTAGCAGGTGGATGTGGCCATAATTTACCAAAGAAATAAAAAACTGAGACTTTGTTCATAAGAAGCTGAAATCAATGAGGGTAAATAAGGCTGGTATCCACAAGTAAGTAAACACTATGAGATCAAGGACAGCTCTGCATTATACTAATATCCTTTGTGATCAAGAAGATATGCTAAGAGAAAAACATACATAATATAGTGTAGGAAACTCTCACTTAAAAAGGTATAAAAAGTTAATTTGATGTCTTTAAGCTTCAAAAGTAGTATAACTTAGCTATGTCTATGTAAATGTCAGGTGATCAGTCATCTTAGTAAAGTGAGGCAGGGCTGACTTTCACGTTCCTGTTCTTACTATAAAGTGTTATTGAAAATGTCTTATTCTGGGGGCACCTGAGTGGCTCAGTAGGTTAGTGTCTGACTCTTGATTTCGGCTCCAGTCATGATCTCAGGGGCATGAGATTGAGCTCTGGGTCAAGCTCTGTGCTGGGCGTGGAGGCTGCTTAAGATTCTCTCTCCCCCTCTCCCTCTGCTTGCATGCTTGCTGGCACGCTCTCTCTCTCTCTCTCTCTCTCTCTCTCTCTCTCTCTCAAAAAAACCACAAAAAAACAAAAACCAAAAACCCAAAACAAACAAACAAAAAACAACAAAACCTCATTCTGAACATTTTGTTCCTCATGCTTGGTATCCCAAATGCTGGTGAGGGAATGGCTATTGGATCCATTTAATTTTCTTCTCTGTCCCTTCGGGCTTTGTGATGAGAGAACCCAGAAGGCATGCGCAGAGGCAGGCACCAGGCGTCCCTTGGCACGTTAGCGTTAGGTGGGGCAAAGAGGCAGATAATCCTCTAACATCAACCCCCCTCTCTGCCAGTTCTGCACTTGACGTTTACACAAAGTATCAAAATACCTCGAAATTCCTGCTTTGTCCTTAGTTCTCCCCAATACTCCTGGCCTTTGTTTCCACATTTCCCTAACGGCATCCTATATCACTGCCTCATCCCCAAGACTCATGGATTCCAAAATCTTCATCTTCTACATAAACTTAAGGCTCTTTCAGGAATGTTATTTCAGTTCCACACTATCCTTATTTATTGGGTGTCTAATACATACCAAACATTCTCCTAAGGGAGGGTTCAGATAAAAACGCCACAAAGATAACATTTCTTCTTTGAAAGAGTTTACAATCAAGTGGAGGCAGATACACACATAAACATATAGTTTCAATTTACAGTGAAAGGGATGATACAGAGCAGTTGTTAATAATTTTGCCTACACTTTGGAATCTCTAGAGAGCTTTTAAAAATACCAATATCCAGGCTTCATATTGACCAATTAAATAAAAATCTTTGGTGTTTTTCAAAGCCCCCCAGGTGATTCCAGTGTGCAACTAAGACAGAAATATACCCAATTGCTAATAGGAACATGAGAAAAATATGGAAGGCTTTTTTTTTTTTTTTTTAAGCTTATGTTGGAGCTAACTCTCATGGAATGGGTGAGAGTTGTCTGGGACAGTAACGTGAAATGCTGGCGTGGACACTGAGGAGAGAAAATGGCATGAAAAACTGCCATAGACTCATTGGCTTACTTGAAATCTTGATATTTGTGTGAATGAACTTTGTAAACCTCTTTCATTCTGGCTCTTGTTAGTATTTCTCTAGCCTGGGTACCGGGGTACATGACATACTGCACAGGTTTTGGGGGAAAAAGCCCCACAAATATTTCAGAAAATATAAGAATCCAAACTATAAAACCTGAAAATCTTTACCCCATTGCTTTAAGAAAGTTTTACTCTATTGACTTATATTTAATTCACATAGGCTTCACAAAACAGGTATTGTTATCTTTAAATCCAATTTGCAAAATGAATAATCTTGTCCAAGTTTTTATTGTGAGCTTATCTGTGAAATATAATAATTTTTACTATGAATATAATTTTTCCATTTATACATATGTTTGGATAGCTGATACTCAAGCCAGGGTGTTTTACTGGCGTGAACAGAACAAGTAATTACAGAGCTGAATTTCATCTCCCTTGCATATGTAGCCAGATTTCCTACAAAATAGAAGGTTTTTCTCTGACTTTCCTTTCTTTTTTTCTTCTTACCCTTCTCTGTAATATAAATTGACCCAGAAGAGTACTTTTCATAAATGGAGCTCTCTGTATGAGATATACTTACAATTCTATTTTACATATAAACTTATTATTTTATATATAATGATCATATTCTCCCAAAGTTTTAAACAAATGTTATTAGTCCTTTATGACAAATAACCATATTTTTAAACCATGAAAATTACATTTTAATCACAAATCTCTTAAATATGCACTTTGTACATGCACACCAAGCAGATTCTGACTCTGTTGCTGCATCTTTGGAATATGTATTTCATAACCAGAATATTGTATCCTACCAAAAACTATAATTTTTTATTGGAAATTTAGCAGGAGTCTGGATTGTTTGAATTTGAAATAAAACCACTAGATGGTGCTCTGTATCACAAATATCAGAGAAATGTCTGACTCCAAAAGTACAAATCTTGAACCTGGTGTTACCAAGGCAACCTGCATAGCTTGGTCTGGTAGCTTTTCCTTGTGTTCTTTTTTTTTTTTGCCCCCTCTTTTCCTCCTCTGTCCAAAGAACTGGCTTTCCTGTTCTATGCACGTGGATTTATGTTAGGTCTATTAGGGAAGAAAAAAATGCATTGTACACCATTTTGGAGTAACCACTATGTGCTAGTTACTTTGAAGGTAGTACAGTGGAAGTTTTGGGCATGGTCTGAAGTAGCTTATGAACTCATTTAGGATATGTCATAAAGGAAAACAAAATTACAGAAACATAAAATATCCTGTTTTGTACTACGTATGAGCATTCTTTATGAGTATGGTTTGCTCAAGAAGGTACCTTACCATGACTTAGCAGATAACCCATATGAGCCTCTGATAAATGGGTTACATGGGACAATTTATTTAATCTCTCTAGTGTTAATTTTCTCAGAAGTTCGGGTAAAACTAAATGATCCTATGACTCCATCCAATATGATATGATATTTCTAATCTCTGGAATTATAGGGATTGCATGAAAGATTACATTAGGCCACAATAATCAGAAAAACTCTGTGAATGAGTAGAAAGTTATAGTGCATATTTGAAAAGGCGAAGTCTGAAGAAGAGAACTAAGAGAGGAATCTGATATTGACTAACACCCCGACATGTACAGACCTGAAGTGTGTTTGTTCACCTGAGAGGTTTCAGGTGCTCACACAGGAAATTCACTGTGTACCCTTGGAGACTTATGCTCTCTCCCAAGTACTTGGAGATGAAGCATGGCCTTAAGGTTTACAGCAATAAAATAAAAACATGAAAGTTTAGATTGACTTTCCACCAAAGTCCTTTAAAATTGTGGTGTCTGCTAAACTAAAATGGCAAAAGCATAATTATTGTATATATTCATGTGAAAAAAATGGTAAAACTCATTTTTATCAATGTAATTTCTGAGGACACCCTGCATCAGAATTCACTTGTGTAGTCTGTTGAAACTGTATCTTACTGGGCTAGACTGAAAACCTACTAAATTAGAATCTCTTGGTGAGTTCTGAAAATTTCCTTTGTAGACAAGGTCCTTAGAAAATTCTGAGGGGCATCATAAGAACACCTGCTATTCCCTACAAAAGGGCATTAATAATTTGAATAAATAATGTATAACAGACAGGAGAAGTGTCTGAAAACAGGATATTCTGTCTGTTTCTCAAGAGGAGATAAAGCCTTGAAAAGATTGTCCACTGAGACCATGAGACAAAGGACTCATGGCTCATTTGTTTCTATATATCTTTAAGTTTCAGAAAAGTAGCATTTGATTAAATTTCCATCCTCTCTTACGGGGCTCAAATCAATATTGTATCTGTTTAGGGTGTTGTTTATTAGATATTTAAATGACTTAATGAAGGAGGAGAAATGTACTCAGTAGAATTTATAACAAAGAAAGAAGGGAACCTCATGGGAAGCCATTAGAATAGTTCACTTGCTTAAACTCAACCATTACATTCTCGATATTAACTTCCTTGATCAATCTATCTTAATTATTATATTCCAGCTTTCTCTCATATATCTGCTACTTTATTAGAGCACTTACCACATTATGAGTTTATTACATTCTATGTGTTTACTTATTTATCATCCATCTCTACATATTAGTTTTCGGCTCCTGGTAGAAAGTCCATTTCTTTTTTTCTTTTCTCTCTCTCTTTTTTAAAGATGCTTTATTTGAGAGAGAGAGACAGAGAGAGAGAGAGAGCATGAGCAGGGGAAGAGGGACAAGCAGACTCCCCGCTGAGCAGGAAGCCCGACGCAGGGCTCAATCCCAGGACCCTGGGATCATGACTTGGGCTGAAGGCAGATGCTTAACTGACTGAGCCACCCAGGTGCCTTCAATTTCTTTTTTTCTTAACATTGTATCAGCAGAGCATACTGAGTGGCATTCAATTGTTGAATAAGGGAAAAAATAATAAATAACTGGTTTATAAAAAATCACATAATTTTATTAAAAGGACATGAAAGACCCAAAGTATCTGTTTTCTGTCTACAGTTGATGCAAAATTTTTCACTTCTAGGACTTCATTACACAGTTGTTGGGTTGCAAAAACCTATCTGTTGCAACTGTTAATACCATAATGTGCATTTGAGGTTTTTTTAATGCTCTATAATGGACAGAATATTTGATGGCATGTGTAAGACATTAGGAAAGGAAGAAGTAGAGTTTGGAACACTCCATGGAATAACTAATCAGAATAGGAGGCACATCCCTGAGTGAGTGGAATGGGGAGAGGGCAACAGAACAGAGAGCCATGGACTGTCTCCTACTGTCTGATGTGCAAATTCCTCAAACACAGCCTTTAACAGTTGTTTCTAGCAAGGCACTATTAACTGTTTTAACAAAAACATATTTACTATAGCATCTTCTAAGATATTTTGCAGGAAACTTTTAAAGATTGACCTATTAAGAAATTTTCTCTGACCTATTAGAATTTGAAATTCAGTAAACTGAATGAAAAAATATACATAAGGCATTAATTAACTTCAGAATTTTCCCTTGACTGAATTCTGAGTTTCCTGTTAAACTCAGTGAATGGGCTCTGCTTTAGAAATACCTTGGAGGGTTTTTAAAAAGTCTCTAATTCTATCTAGTTCTGTAATAGTGTGATGCTCTTCTTACTAATTTGTATGTAATTGGTTATTAAAAACAAAATAATTACTAGATAAAAGTAAAACTTCTGGAGAAATGTTATCATATAGTAACAGAGATAGAACTTATCAAATATTTGAAAAAGTACAATTTTCACCTTCTCCTAAAGATAATTGAAAATGTTCTTCTTGAGTGGGTAGATTTATGACTATATGTTTCTTAAATCTTGATGGAATTTGTGGTTCTAATACTATTTAAACTTGTGCCTCAGGAGAGAGATTTTTCAAATTATTTCATTAGGCTGGCATTACCCCAATACCAAAGCCTGTCAAAGATATTACAAGAAAAATGTAGTAAACCCAGTGAACATAGATGCAAAAATTCTAATAAAATTTTAGCAAATCAAATCTAACAAAAGATAAAAAAAAAAAAGAATAAGACATGGTGGCAAATGGGATGTATCCTTGGAAAGCAAGGTTGATTTAACAATTGAAAAATCAATGTAAATTGCAGGGTGCCTGGCTTCCTCAAACAGTAGAGCATGGGGTCATGAGTTTGAGCCCCACATTGGGCACAGAGCTCACACACACACACACACACACACACACACACGATAACAATGGAAATTACTATGTCAAAGTACTGAAAAAGAAAAATCATATGATTGACTCAGTAGAATCGAAAAACCATTTGATCAAATATAACATCCATTCCTGACAAATTTGTCAGCAAATGAGGAATAAAAGGAAATCTTTCTATTTTGATGAACATCTGCAAAAATCCTAGAACTACCATCTCACTTTTTAGTAAAAAACTGAATGCTTTCTCCCTAAGATCAGGAAAGAGACAAAGATATCTGATTGCACTATTTATTTTATTTTATTTATTATTATATATTTATTTATTTAATTTTATTATGTTATGTTAGTCACCATACAATACATCATTGGTTTTCGATGTGGTGATCCACGATCCATTGTTTTCGTATAATACCCAGTGCTCCATGCAGTATGTG
>NW_028042618.1:0-455 GCF_054177405.1 Leptonychotes weddellii
CCACGTCTGAGTCAGGGTGGGGAGGGGGCAGCTGCGTGTGGTGGGGGGCAGGGTTGCCATTAGAGTGATACTATTTGCTGGATGTGTCAAGGTCAAGGGGAGATGCTCCCTAGAGCCGGGAGAGCAGAGGACCCCAGGGAGGGAGGGACCGTCAAGAACATGTGTGTTTAAGGGGCAGGAGGAAGACCAGCAGGGAAGCTGGGGTGGGAGCCTCGCCGAGCAGGAAACCAGTGTTTCAAGGTCAAGGTCGTGGCCAGTATTTTCACACGCGGTTGAGAGGCAGAGAAGATGCTGTTTGGGGCTCGATTTATTGATGAGGAGGTCATGACTTTAGAAGAGCACTTTCCTGAAGCGGCTGGGGCCCGAAGTCAGCATGTTAGATTCTGTAGCCTGAGCGCTCGGAGGGTGACAGAGGCCACAGGAAGTGTGGGTGGTGGCAGGAGAGGGCGACGAGT
>NW_028042619.1:0-455 GCF_054177405.1 Leptonychotes weddellii
AGTTATAACATCAGCTCCAATTTCATTAATTAGCAGTTTAAAGACTGATCTCAGAAAAAATTATTATAAAACTTGGTACATTCAGATAATTGTGGGGAGCAATTATGATTTAACAGAAAGCTCATTAGAATAATATTACAAAAGTCTATTTAGTGTTGTGCTATTTAAAAACAATGTAATTAAATAAAATTTGAATAAATTGTCACAACCACTGAACTTCATGCTGACAGATATTTTACATCAGAACAGACGAATGCTGTGTCACTTGGAACATGTGAATTCATGTGTGTTGGGTGTGTGTGTGTGTGTGTGTGTAGTAAGTGGGGAAGGTTGAGGAAATTTGTGCAGTGGACAGATTAGCAAAGTCTAATTTTTGAAAGTTTTATTGCTGTAGATTTATTAAATTTTACTGTTGATGTGTTTTGCTTCATGGAATAGATGTATTCATTAAAGAA
>NW_028042620.1:0-455 GCF_054177405.1 Leptonychotes weddellii
GGCCTCGCGCTAACAGGACCCGAGCTGGCGCCGGATGCAGGCGAGGTGGGCAATGCCTTCACTTCCCCCAAGGGACGCGCCCCACGGAGCGCCGGCCCTGGAGTCGGGCCCTTCGGGACAAAGCGCGCTCTGCCCCAACTCGCTCGGCATGTGCGCAGGACACTGAAACGCCCTGTGCCTCAGTTGCCCGATCTCTGATAATGGGGCGCTCGTACCCACTCACTGTAAATGAGGCAGCACGTGGAAAGAGCTGCCGTGAGCTGTGCCTGGAGCACGGGGCGGGAGGGGACAGGGGTGACTGTCACTGGGCAAGGGGGCGGGAGGTTCGGCTCTGTCGTACCCTGCAGCCGGCAAGCGTGTCCTGAGGAGGGAAGGCCCGTCCTGGGTCAGGGACCCGCAGGCGTGGCACGAAGCTGGGAGCCTCCCGGGCTGGCAGCGGCTTCAAAGCCACAGAC
>NW_028042621.1:0-455 GCF_054177405.1 Leptonychotes weddellii
AAAAAAAAAAGAAGAAGAAGATAATAGGAAGGGAAAAATGAAGGCGGTGGGAATCAGAGGGGGAGATGAACCATGAGAGACTATGGACTCTGAGAAACAAACTGAGGGTTCTAGAGGGGAGCGGAGTGGGGGGATGGGTTAGTCTGGTGATGGGTATTAAAGAGGACACGGATTGAATGGAGCACTGGGTGTTATATTCAAACAATGAATCATGGAACACTACATCAAAAACTAATGATGTATGGTGATTAACATTATAAAATAAAATTAAAAGAAATAATAATGTAGTTTTATGAGTTATAGTAACCAGAGTTCCTTTTCAAGGGAACAGATCTTATATCACCCAAAGATTATCTAACATGTAAAAACAGAGTTGTTTACAGGTACTCATAATTGAAATCTCAGTGTCCACTCAATGTTTCTTGATAGACTAGGGCTACTAATTTAAATTATGT
>NW_028042622.1:0-455 GCF_054177405.1 Leptonychotes weddellii
CCCCACGGCCAGGCACCCTCCCGCCCTCGTTTATCCTCCGATATCTGCCCACAGGATCACGGCTCTCCGCTTCGTACCTCGAAACCAACCGCCTGCGATATTCTGTTTGTAGAGATCCAGATCTTCTTACATCTCAGGCTGATTTCGTGGGTGCTCAGAGTGGTCTGGTAGATATCCAGCTCAATTCCGGGGACCAGCTGAAATAGGGTCCCCTACTCCTCTGCCATCTTTCCTTCTCTTTCAAGAAACCGTATTCTTAAGCATGTCTACTTCTTTATTATAATGGCACAATGGGTTGAAACTTAGTCCCCTGCGAACATGGTTTGATGTATAGTTAACTTAAAGTATTTTTGAGGTTTTTTTTTTTTTAATAGGAAGCAATCACTATGTCAAACTCAATAAGCCTTAGCGATTTCCTATGTTAAAAGATAGCAAATGAGTAATTTGTTTTTAAA
>NW_028042623.1:0-455 GCF_054177405.1 Leptonychotes weddellii
ATCAATAGCTCTGTTATTGACTTGGTGTTCCCAGAGGACAGGTTTATAACTTTATCGAGCACTATATGCGGGGGCAATTATAAGGATAATGGAAAATCATCGACAAATGGAGGCTTCTGCATTGCAAATTAACATCTGCTCCAGGTAAGAGAAAAGCCGTGTTTTAGTTTTGGAATTTGTGAAAATGGAAATGCCCCTAAGACAAAGTGTGTGATTCATGGTGGGTACCCAGCAGGGCACCACAGTCTGGATCTTCCACCCTGGCCTCGTCATTAGCTCCCTGTGATCATGACAGTCCCTACGTGATGAGCTCGTTGGGAGTGTCTGGTGCATTATCCACAACCACCTGCTCTCATCCTGATTTCCTGGGTCCTGAAAAAACTGCCACCCAAAGTCCTCCTGTCTGGACAGTGGACAACCCTGGAAAGACACTTGGCCTCGTCCCCTGGAGGGCA
>NW_028042624.1:0-455 GCF_054177405.1 Leptonychotes weddellii
CCCCGAAAATACACTAATTCTTATTCAATTTAGGAGTACTGATCTCTGCTCTGTTTCCATTCAAATCCTTCTTTTCATGTACTCCTTTGTGTCCATCTCTCTCTCCCTCTCTCTCTCTCTCTGTCATACACACACACACACCCCTATCTACTCTTTGCACCAAAATGCATATTTAATGCCTACTCTCTGGATCACAAAGGCTCTGCTAGAACCCAGCTCTGGGTGCCAACAGCCCTGGCAGAACTGCCATTTCCTGCTCTCTTTTCCCAAATTCTATTCGGAAGCCCCATACACAACTATAGCAGTGTGGCAGAGAAAGCCGTTCGTTTTTTTCCTCCCCGACTAAAAAGTATTTTTGAGAACTGAAAAAATGTTCATTAATAAATGTTCAGTTTAATAATTATCAAGCAAATACCCATGTAACACCATTCATGTCAAGAAAAAGCCCTGCCTGC
>NW_028042625.1:0-455 GCF_054177405.1 Leptonychotes weddellii
ATTTTCATCTCTCTGATGCGGCCAGTTCTATCCAAAGATGCTTCAAAGGCAAATCCATTCTCTATCAGTGAGAAACCCTCTGCTGACTACTGACTTCTGAGGCAGCAGGATAAATACAAAAACCTTGAGGATACTTCAGGATTAAGGCTTCGTTCCTTTTCTTTTCTTTTTTCTTTTCTTCTCTTCTTCTTCTTCTTCTCCTTCTTCTTCCTTTTCTTCTCTTTCTTCTTCTTCTTTTTCTTTCTTTCTTTCTTTCTTTCTTTCTTTCTTTCTTTCTTTCTTTCTTTCTTTCTTTCTTTCTTCTTTCTTTCTTTCTTTCTTTCTTCTTCTTCTTTTAATAGTAATGTTAGTTTTTGGCAAGAGTTTATTCTCTTCCATGTAGCAAAATAGACTTTCTTTGGATATATATATAAAATTTTATATATATATAAAGTCTTTGGAGATATATATATATA
>NW_028042626.1:0-455 GCF_054177405.1 Leptonychotes weddellii
GCTTAACCAACTAAGCCACCCAGGTGCCCCCCATTACCACCACTCAACATTATACTGGAGATCCTAGCCAGCACAGTGAAGAAAGAAAAGGAATAAGCATTGGAAAAGGAAGAAACAAAACTTCCATTATTTAAAGATGATATGATAGTGTACAGAGGAAATTTTAAAAATGCTCTACAGGTAATTGGAATTATTAAGAGAGTTCAGCAAGTTTCTTGGACTTAAAAAAAGGAAATATGTAAAAATCAATGTATTTAACAGCAACAAAGAGAAAATTACATTTTATTTTTTTAAAGATTTTATTTATTTATTTGAGAGAGAATGAGCAAGAGAGAAAGCATGAGTGGCAGGGGAAGAGCAGAGGGAAAGGGAGAAGCAAACTCCCTACTGAGCAGAGAGCCCAACTCGGGACTCGATCTCAGGACTCTGGGATCATGACTCGAGCCAAAGGCAGA
>NW_028042627.1:0-455 GCF_054177405.1 Leptonychotes weddellii
TACCCTAAGATATTATAACCACGTGATGCTAAATGTTTCTATCTCACAGGATGAGAAGGTATTTCCTGGAATGATTAACGGACAAGATAAACTCCACAGGACTTCCAAGAAGTAAAGACACATGAGGATCCAATGACCTGAAAAGGAGCTAAAAATCTTCTAATTTACTCACAAAGTGAAGGTCACCACCTACAAATTCAGTGGGTTACAAATCAGCATTTTTTAGAATGAAATATAAATTTAATAGAAAACACAAAGGTAGAGCAATTATTATTTTGCAAAACTTCTGTTTTACATTTTTAGATGTGGACATGTAAATATATGTGTGAGCACATCTGTGTGTCTATGTGTCTGTGTGTGCGTGTGTGTGTGCATGTGTATGAGTCTGTGTGGGGAGGGTGTGTGTGAGTGTAGCCTGAGTCATGGTCACAACATAAAATGTATTTCTTACTGTG
>NW_028042628.1:0-9545 GCF_054177405.1 Leptonychotes weddellii
GGGGGGGGATGGGCTCTTTTGGGGGCTTTTGTTCTCTGGCGGCTTTCCATGGTGGCTTTCCACGTCTCTCCCGAGAGTCAGAGCAGAAGAGATCATTTCTAACCCTCTGCCTCAGCGGAGAGATCGCAGTCTGTTCTTCAGTGAGCTCTCCAGGCCACACTATCTCCATTTCTGTCTGTGCTGCTATAAACTGCAGCGTCCTGGATTGTGTGTCCCTCAGCAGCGCTTCCAGTTCTCACCTCCAGGTCGGGGCATGACTCTGCCTTTTGTGCTTCTAAAACCGCCAGCCACCCCCAGTTCTAAAGCACAGCCCCGCTGCTCCAGATTTCTTTCTGGGGGGCTGCCCTAAAGTGCTTTCCCTGTTGCTACCAGTCTGCGAGTCTGTGCCCGGTCCCCAGCGCTGGAGGCTTTTGCTGTGTTATTTCACCTTCCCAGTGCCAGCGCTTATGGCAGCTCCCTCCCTCTTCCATTTTATCTTCGGATATGTGCCCACAGAATCACGGCTCGCTGCTTTGTACCTCAAAACCAACCGCCTGCGATATTCTGTTTGTAGAGATCCAGATCTGTCTTCTTACCTCTCAGGCTGATTTTGTGGGTGTTCAGAGTGGGCCTGGTAGATATCCAGCTCAATTCCGGGACTGGTTGGAATAGGGTCCCCTACTCCTCCACTATCTTTTCCTGAGTTGATGCTACATTTTGAAATATCCAAGGCCACTGTCTTTTACAGTGTCACACACTCTGTAATTGGCTAATTGTTCCTTCATGGTGTCCTTTAACTTATTCCTCTATCCCTTGTATTCGCTTAAACATGGATGTGAGTTTAGAGGTTTCATTAGATTTAAGGTAAGCATTTTTTATAAGAATAATTTTTAGATGCTCTTACGTACTTCTTATTGTAGCACAGGAGGAGGAATGTCTGGCGTCTCCCTATAAAAGATGCAATGAGGAAGGTAGTCCCTGCCAGCTCTCTCAGTTATAAAGAGAGAACATTCCTTTGGAAAAACATAAGTAATCTGTCATGTTATGCTTTAGCACTGTGCAAATACTGTATTTCCTATGTTCTTTGGAAAATTCTTGCCTGAATCAATTTTTATAGTGGGGGATGTAAAATGGCGTTTTTCCTAACTCACTTCTTCATTTATGAACTGACATGAACAGATTTTTATTTACCCACAATTTGACAACTAGAGTCATTAATTACAGGTGACAGATTTGTTGCAGAGGGCATCAAGACAGTAGTTTGAAGAGCTAATCTGGCTATATCCATAAGGGCACTGGGAGATGGATGTAAGGAGTCTCATATGATATGGCCTGTTCTGAAACTAGAACAGAAAAGCAAGTTATAACCATAAAAGGTCAACCTAGAAATTTGAAGGAAACCACTTGCCAGTTATATGAAAAATAACAGTCATTTTAAGAATTTGAAAATTGTGACTCAACAATACCAAATAAGGCCTAGGAGTCTAAACATCCTGCAGATTTTTATTGAGGAAGTACAGACATTTATAGACACTGTTAAACAAAAGGAAAGGTACAAAAAAGGTGAAATGTACTCTGAATGAATTTCAAGAATGCCAGGGGAAAAAAGTAACTTAGTAAGATAAATTTAGATAACTCTAAATAAATTATTTAACCTGTGTGTACACATGTGTGTGTGTGTGTGTGTGTGTGTGTTCAGAATTTTCAGTAATGGAAGAGACTTTTAAAGTCATCTACATCAACAATGCATTGGCTATGTGATAAATGCTTTGAGCTATAACTGACCAAAAGTTTCCCAATAGATATTCTGTTCCCTGATGTCAGCCAATCTCACCTTTAAGTAGTCCTATTTCCTTGCATCGTAGATACAAAATCCACTGTTTGGTAGCATTAACATATTTAACCTAGTCTCAAACAAACATATATTAAGCACCTACTGCTTTGCAGTGTACTGATGCAAGTACTAGATTCCATACATTATAATTCCTTAATTCCTACTATACTATATGACAGCCCTTTAAAAATTTGAATTGATTTGTGAGAATTTCAAGGCAGTTGCCACCCTGAATAAAGATGTCCTGGAAAACAATAGAGACTCATTTAGTTTTCAAGAAAATAATAAAATCTGTTCATTTATTAATAAATATAGTTACCTTTATAATGATGTGGGAACTTCAGTAAATTGACATTATGGTAACAGTCATCATTTATGCTAAATTATTTCAACTTTTGTAATTTAGGAATTAGTAGCAAGTATTCCCTTTTGTCCTGGATTCTTTGTCTACTTGTTAAAAGGTAAATTAAGGCTCTGATATATTTACATTATTAAAACCAAATATATACATATATTCATTGAACATTGATATGGAAAAGTAAAACAATATTGCCAAACTTCTCATTAACTCTCTGGCTTCTGCAGCAGTGCTGGATGACTGCACATCCTTCTCAATTGCTGAATGGCCTCCCACTGAATTTAATTTGAATGTTGTTCTGACAGCTTTAATCAACCGTAAAATGTTACCAGCAGAAAACAGACTGAAACTTTAAGATGGTTTGCATAAGTGTTCAGTATTGTCATAAATAATAAGCTTTGTTTTCAGGGTTCACTCTTGCCCTACCTCAACCCGTATTATACTTTTCGAATAAAATTGAGCTACACAATAAAAAGCTTCGTAGAATATGATTAATTAACAGCCATTTCCCCCAACAATGGGATCTTCCTATTCAGAAAGGGAAAACAAGTGGGAAATACCCTTGCTGAACAAATTAGGCCAAGAAATCTCTCAGTAAATAAAAAGGTATTATAAATTTAGCACTCTGGTATTCAAATGGAAAATATATGCCTGTTGGTACACTGCCTACCCCAATTGAAATACTTCCACAAAAGCAATAGTAATAAAAGGCCAGTCAAGAATTCTGTTATGCTTCATTTCCATGAAGTCAGGCAGTTAAGTATGCTTGACATAGGTATATCTGTGTGGGCTCTATCTCTACACACCAGGCAGCCAACTGTCATGGGTAGCTTAAAGAAATCTGACACTTCGAAACTGCTGTGCCCCAGTAAGAAGTTTCTTGATCCTTTACCTTTGCAATTGAATTTTGAAAGAATGCTCATTCGGTGGCAGCAATACACACCAGACACACTGTTGTCACAATTGTAGCTGTGCAAAGAATAGAATTCTGAAAGTCCCTTTTCTGCTGATAGCTATGGTTGTCTTTGGTGTTTGATCTGCAAGCAGAGGAATGCAGAGCTATTAAGTGATCAAAGTCAGACAGGACAGGCAGATCTGAAACAGAGGCAAGAGCAGCTCATACTTTGGTGATCTGGGGGAGGACAACCTCCACACATCTATTTGTCCTGTGCTGAGACTTATGCAAACAAAAAACCCTTCAGATGGAAGAGGTCACATCGAGGAAGAAGGAAGTGCAGATACATGATTTGGGGGAGAAATGGATCATGAGTGTTGCAGAGGGGAAGGAGCCCTATTTATGGAGAAAGAAGAGAAAGAGTGGAGTGCACAGGAGATTGTACAAGAAAACACTTCTCCAAAGCCAGTGGCTGGGAAAACAAGAGGGGCTGATTTTCATGAGCTTTTGCAATGGGGCTCAAAGACTGGAGTTTTAGAGGTCCATGGCATGGCTGGCAGAGAGCCCTGAGGATGCTACCCTACTCCTGGAGAGAAAGCAGGGAAGTAACCCAGGGCCAGAGAGCGCAATCTGAGGATCACCTAAGGTGCATAGGAGACTGTTAGCTCTTCCTAGAAAGTATTTGTGAGAGGCATTGTTCACAGAGTCACCTCTCGGGACAAAAGAACCACCAGGTGCCATTTCCCTCCCCTACCGTCAGCATAGGCTCAGAGTCATTTGCTGAGGGTGGTTAAATTTGACAAAGGCTGTTCAATCTGCTTTGCTCCAAATCCCATGCCCTTTGCTTTAGTGCAACTGCTCTTCTTGGTCAAACCTGCATCAGTCCCAGCACAGCAAGACTCTCCCTCAGAAGACCAGCACAGCTCTTTTCCACACCAGGTCCTTAGAATTTGGAGTTTTAAGTCAGCAGGCTTGGCTGGAAGGGAGCCTGAAATGTACTGCACTGCTGTAGTCAAGCAAGCAACCCAGAGGAAGATAGCATGAAAACAGTGATCTGAAATGATTGGGACCCATGAGGGGAAATATTTGCTCTTCAAGGACTGCTTCCACAAGAGAAGCAAGCAGGAAGTCCCCTCAATGGACAAAGGAGCTGGCTGTCACCATTTCCTTCCCCTGCCCCTCAGCATAAACCAACTTCATTAAATAGCACAGTGTCAACACTGGCTGCCTAACCTACTTACATCAAGTCCCACTCCCTGCACTCTGCTGGTACTGCTTTTCTCTGACAAGTGTGCCTAAGGACCAAGGTAGTGGGCCCCCTCTCCAGAAGACCAGCAGAAACTTCCACAAACACCATGTCTACTGACCTTAGAGTTCTGCAAGGCTTCAATTCTTGTGGAAGTAGCATCAGGTCTCATTTAACAAACCAGAGCACAGTAGTTAAAACTTGCCACACTCTGGACAAGGTCCAAACATTGCCCAATACAGACAAGGAGAACCTCTACAGATGACTGACCTGAGGGATTGAGCAGCTAAAACACAGCAGCAGCATGCATGCAGCACACACCAGAGAGACTCCCTGATGCACTAAACCCTGAACACTGTATGACCTATATTCATAAAGCCATTACTCTCAGGAACAGGAAACAGGTTTTTTGTTTGTTTGTTTTTGTTTTTGTTTTGAGAGAGAGAGGGAGCATGCAAACAAGGAGGGGCATAGGAAGAGGGAGAGAATCTTAAGCAGGCTCCAAGCCCAACATGGAGCCCAACCCTAAGATCATGACTTGAGCTGAAATCAAGAGTCGGATGCTTAACCAACGAGCCACCCAGGCACCCCATAATAGCCTTTTCTAACATACATAAGAAGACTGAGCTCTAGACAAAATGTCAAAATGGAAGGATTCATCCCAAAAGAAAGAACAAGAAAAGGTTACAGTGAGAGATCTAATAGAAGTAGATGTAAGTAATATGCCTAATGGAGAATTGAAAATGACAATCATAAGAATACTGGCTGGGCTTGAGAAAAGCATGGAAGACCTCAGGAAAAACCTTACCACAGAGATAAAAGAGCTGAAAAACAATCAGGCAAAAGTGAAAAATTCAATATGTGAGATTTGAAACTGATTGGATATAATGACCACAAAGATGGAAGAAGCATAGAAAAGAAAAGGTGATATAGAAGATAGAATTATGGAAAATAGTGGTGAACAAAAGAGAGAAAAGGAAAATTATGGATCATGAGAGTAGAATTAGGGAATTCAGTGACTCCATCAAATGTAATAACATTCATATCATAGGAATCCCTGAAGAACAAAAGACAAAAAGGGAGCAGAAGTTTTATTTGAGGAAATAATAACTGAAAACTTCCCAATCTGGGGAAGGAAATAAACATCAAAATCCAGGAGGCACAGAGAACGCCCATCAAAATCAATAAAAGCAGGCCAATACCAAGACAAGTTGTATTTACATTTGCAAAATATAGTGATAAAAAAATTCCTAAAAGCAGCAAGACAAAAGAAGTCCCTAACTTACAAGGGAAGACCCATAAGGCTAGCATCAGATGTCTCCAAAGAAACATGGCAAGTGTGCTGAATGATAAAAATATCCAGCCAAGAATACTCTATCCAGCAAGGCCATCATTCAGAATAGGAGAGATAGAGTTTCCCAGACAAACAAAAACTAAAGGAGTTCATGACCACTAAACCAGTGCTGCAAGAAATATTAGAGGGGACTCAGAGTGGGAAGAAAAGACCAAAAGTGACTAAGACTAGAAAGGAACAGAAAAAATCTCCAGAAACAATGACAAAACAAGTAATAAAATAGCACTAAATACATAAATATTAATAATCACTCTGAATGTAAATGGACTAAATGTTCCAATCAAAAGACATAGGGTGTCAGAATGGATTAAAAAAACAAGACCCAGGCCATGTTCTGCATGGAGCACTGGGTGTTATGCACAAACAATGAATCATGGAACACTACATCTAAAACTAATGATGTAATGTATGGGGATTAACATAACAATAAAAAAATTTTTAAAAGCCCACAAAAAAAAAAACTAATGATGTAATGTATGCTGATTAACATAAGATAATAATAAAAAAAAACTTGCAGCGCCCCCCCCCACAAAAAAAAGACCCATCTATATGCTGCCTACAAGAGACTCATTTTAGACTTAAAGACACCTGCAGATTGAAAGTGAAGAGATAGAGAACCATCTATCATTGCAAATGGACATCAAAAGAAAGCCAGGATGGCAGTAGTTCTACCAGACCAGCTAGACTTTAAACCAAAGACTGTAACAAGAGATGAAGAAGGGCACTATATTGTAATAATGGTGACTATTCAACAAGAAGATACAATACTTATAAATATTTATGCCCCCAACTTGGGAGCACCCAAATACGTAAAACAAGTATAACAAACATAAAGGAACTCATTGATAATAATACAATAATACTAGGGGACTTTAACACCAGACTCACATCAATGAACAAATTTAAGCAAAAAATCAACAAGGAAAAAATGGCTTTGAATGACACACTGACCAGATGGACTTATTGGAGAGATTCAGAAAATTTCATCCTAAAGAAGGAGAATAAAATTCTTTCCAAGTGCACATGGGGCATTCTCCACAATAGATTACAGAGTGGGTCGCAAATCAGGCCTCAACCAGTACAAAAATATTGAGATCATACCATGCTTATTTTCCAACCACAATGCTATGAATCTTGAAGTCAACCACAAGAAAAAAAATTGGAAAAAATACAAATGCATGGAGGTTAAAGAACGTGTTACTAAAGAATGGACTAACCAGGAAATTAAAAAGAAATAAAAAAAATACATGGAAACAAATGAAAATGAAAACACAATAGTCCACTACCTGTTTATGCAGAGAAAGTAGTCCTAAGAGGAAAGTACATAACAATACAGGCCTACCTAAGAAACAAGAAAAATCTCAAACAATCTAATCTTACACCTAAAGGAGCTAGAAAAAGAACAACAAATGAAGCCTAAAGCCAGCAGAAGGGAAATAATAAAGATTAGAGTACAAAAAAATTATATAGAAATTAAAAACAAAAAAAACAGAGCAGCTCAATGAAACCAAAAGCTGATTCTTTGGAAGAATAAATAAAAATGATAACCCCCTACAGAGAGATATCAAAAAGAAAAGAGAAAGAACCCAAATAAATAAAATCACAAATGATAGAGGAGAAATAAAAACTAACACCATAGAAATACAAATAATTCTGGGCGCCTGGGTGGCTCAGTCACTAAGCGTCTGCCTTCTGCTCAGGTCATGGTCCCAGGGTCCTGGGATCGAGCCCCACCTTGGGCTCTCTGCTCGGCGGGAAGCCTGCTTCTCCCTCTGACCCTCCCCCTGCTTGTGTCCCTTTCTCAGTGTGTCTCTCTCTGTCAAATAAATAAATAAAATCTTAAAAAAAAAAAGAAATACGAATAACTGTAAGACAATATTATGAAAAATTATATGCCACCTAATCAGACAATCTGGAAGAAATGGATAAATTCCTAGGCACGTACAAACTACCAAAACTGAAACAGGAAGAACAAGAAGACTTGAACAGACCAATAACCAGAAAAGATACTGAATCAGTAATTAAAAATCTCCCAACAAACAAAAGTCCACGGCCAGTTCTACCAAACATTTAAAGAAGAGTTAATACCTATTCTTCTCAAACTACTCCAAAAAATAGAAATGGAAGGAAAATTTCCAAACTCATTCTATACCAAAACAACACAAAGACTCCACTAAAAAAGAGAACTACATGGAACACTTCATCTAAAACTAATGATGTAATGTATGGGGATTAACATAAGAATAAAAGAAAAAAAAAAAAAGAGAACTACAGGCCAGTATCCCTGATGAACATGGATGCAAAAACTTATCCACAAATACTAGCAAATTGAATCCAACATTACATTAAAAGAATCATTCACCATGATCAAGTGGGTTTTATTCCTAGGTTGCAAAGGTGGTTCAATATTTGCAAATCAATCAATCTTTTATTAATGTTATTACATATTAATAAAAGAAAGGATAGGAATCATATGATTCTCTCAATAGATGTAGAAAAAGCATTTGACAAAGTACAACATCATGATAAAAACCCTCAACAAAGTAGGAATAGAGGGAACATACCTCAACATCATAAAGTCCATGTATGAAAAACCTACAGCTAATACCATCCTAATTGGGGAAAAACTGAGAGCTTTTCCTCTATGGTCAGGAACAAGACAGGGATGTCCACTCTCACCACTGTTACTTAACCTGGTACTGGAAGTCCTAGCCTCAGCAGTCAGACAACAAAAAGAAATAAAAAGCATCCAAATCAGCAAGAAAGAAATAAAACTGTCCCTATTTGCAGATGACATGATACTCTATATAGAAAACTGAAGTGACTCCACAAAAACATTGCTACAACTGATACATGAATTTAGTAAAGTCACAGGATACAGAATCAATGTACAGAGATCTGTTGCATTTCTATACACCAATAATGAAGCAGCAAAATGAGAAATCAAGGAATAAATCCCATTTAAAATTGCACCAAAAACCATAAGATACCTAAAAATAAACCTAACCAAAGATGTTAATGACCTATACTCTGAAAACTGTAGAACACTTATGAAAGAAATTGAAGAGGACACAAAGAAATGGAAAAATATTCCATATTCAAGGACTGGAAGAAAAAATATTGCTAAAATGTCCGCACTACCCAAAGCAATCTACACATTCAGTTCAATCCCTATCAAGATACCACCAGCATTTTTCACAGAGCTAGAACAAACAATCCTAAAATGTGTATGGAACCACAAAAGACCCCACACAGCCAAAGCAGTCTTGGAAAAGAAAAGCATAGCAGGAGGCATCACAAATCCAGACTTCAAGCTATATTACACAGCTACAGTGCTCAGGACAGTATGGAACTGGCACCAAACACACACCTAGATCAAAGGAGCTAAAGAGAAAACCCAGCAATGCACCCACAACTATATGGTCAACTAATCTTCAACAAAGCAGGAAAGAGTATTCAGTGGAAAAAAAGACAGTTTCTTCAACAAATGGTGTTGGAAAAACTGGACAGCAACAAATAAGAGAATGAAACTGAACCAGTTTCTTACACTATACAAAAAACAGATTCAAAATGGATGAAAGACCTAAATGTGAGACAGAAAACCATCAAAATCCTAGAGGAGAACCCAGGCAGCAACCTCTTTGACGTTGACTGTAGCAACTTCTTACTAGATATGTCTCCTGAGGCAAGGGAAACAAAAGCACAAATAAACTACTGGGACTTCAACAGGATAAAAAGCTTCTGCACAGCAAAGGAAACATTCAGCAAAACTAAAAGGCAACCCTCAGAATGGGAGAAGATATTGGCAAATTACATATCTGGTAAAGCGTTAGTATCCAAAATATATGAAGAACTTATACAACTCAACACCCAAAAACA
>NW_028042629.1:0-455 GCF_054177405.1 Leptonychotes weddellii
GGGGTGGGAGGGATGGAGTGGCTGGGTGATGGACATTGGGGAGGGAGGTATGTGCTATGGTGAGCACTGTGAACTGTGTAAGACTGATGAATCACAGCCCTGAAACAAATAATACATTATATGTTAATAAAAAAATATACAATATAAATAGAGTAAAAAAAAAAAAAAAGATTCCCTCTCACCCTCTCCATCTGCACCCCCTCATAAAAAAATCAAATCTCTTGAAAAACTTCCAGAAACATTAGGGGAGTTTTTCCTAAGAATTAAGACATAAAAAAATAGAACGTATAGATATACATTAATTTGATCTAACGCTTTACAAGCATAAAATCAATACAGGATATCACAAAGGAAAAAATATAGAAAAATTACATCTAAAATCACAAAGGCAAATTTCAAAATTGTGATTTTAACAGTGGTTTTAAAATACAAAGAAACAGGTACGCCTGGTGGCT
>NW_028042630.1:0-455 GCF_054177405.1 Leptonychotes weddellii
ACAGACACCCAGCCTTCACAGAAGCCCCCCTCGGCAACAGGGACATGGCCTCACCCGCCTCCACCCTCTTTCTGGCACTTTTTTTTTCACTCCTAAGAAGGAAGAAAAGATCATGTATTTACCGCACCCTCTGCAGTGAACAAGGCACAGTTTTGTTGGGGTTTTTTTTTAAAGATTTTATTTATTCATTTGAGACACAGAGATACAGAGAGAGAGAGAGCACGAGCAGGGAGAGAGGCAGAGGGAGAGGGAGAAGTAGGCTCCCTGCTGAACTGGGAGCCCGATGTGGGACTCGATCCCAGGACCCTGGGATCATGACCTGAGCCGAAGGCAGACACTTAACCATCTGAGCCACCCAGGCGCCTCAAGTTTTTGACACCGTGAACAGGACGAGTGTCAAAGCCTCCAGGCTTTCCAGAAGGCCAGTGGCTGCCCCGTGCAGGAACACACAAACA
>NW_028042631.1:0-455 GCF_054177405.1 Leptonychotes weddellii
GGACTCCAGGATCATGACCTGAGCCGAAGGCAGTTGCTTAACCAACTGAGCCACCCAGGCGCCCTTATTTTTATTTAAAGATTTTATTTATGTATTTGACAGAGACACAGCGAGAGAGGGAACACAAGCAGGGGGTGTGGGAGAGGGAGAAGCAGGCTTCCCGCTGAGCAGGGAGCCTGATGCGGGGCTTGATCCCAAGACCCTGGGATCATGACCTGAGCCGAAGGCAGATGCTTAACGACTGAGCCATCTAGGTGCCCCAGGGAAAGGTTTTTAAAGGCAGGACAAGGAAGTCATAAATAGAAAGATTATTTCAGGTGAGGTCACCTCCATCTGGGGACAAAAGGGTTTTAGTAGGTGGATTACCTCATCTTCCTTTGGAGGATGAAGAAGGCCCATGTGACATATAACCTTACTGGTGCTGACCAGAGAATTCCTGACTGACCGGTTAAAGG
>NW_028042632.1:0-455 GCF_054177405.1 Leptonychotes weddellii
CGCCTAGCAGGGAGCCCGATGCGGGACTCGATCCCAGGACCCTGGGATCATGACCTGAGCCGAAGGCAGACGCTTAACCATCTGAGCCACCCAGGCGCCCTCCTTTGCTGTTGTTCTTGAAGATGCTATTTCTATTATTCTTGTGCTTTTTTTTTTATTATTTAATTTATTTATTTGACAGAGAGATATCACAAGTAGACAGAGAGGCAGACAGAGAGAGAGGGGGAATTAGGCTCCCTGCTGAGCAGAGAGCCCGATATGGGGCTCGATGCCAGGACCCTGAGATCATGACCTGAGCCAAAGGCAGACGCTTAACCGACTAAGCCACCCAGGCACCCCTATTCTTGGGCTGTCTTTGACACAGAGTCAGCTCTGTATAAAAACTCAGGGCCAAGAGAGTAAAGATCTGCATAAAAATCTGCAAGGATTCCAGTATGAGATCTGGATGGTGAAAG
>NW_028042633.1:0-455 GCF_054177405.1 Leptonychotes weddellii
GTAATACGTGGCTTGTAATGGATTTAGTGTGCAGAGCAGGTAACATTTAACGGCATAAATTCTACAAGCCAATTTCATCACAATACCTTACAAAATCATTTGTCCCAAGTACAGCTTGGGAAAAATCATCCAGAAGATACAAATGACAATATTTTGCTTTTTTTTCCACTCATGATAGCTCTTCTTTTTTTTTTTTTTTAAAGATTTTATTTATTTATTTGAGAGAGCGAGAGAGCAAGAACACAGAGGGAGAGGAAGAGAAGCAGACTCCCCATCACAATAGCTTTTCCTATTGCATCAAAAGACAGTGTCATAGCATTGTGTCCTGAATATATGTCTAATATTTGCCATATGCACACACCACAGCCACCCTACTCGCTTCAGTTTTAAGAAGTGACAAGCTTGATACGTAATAAGACAAAAGAGGGTAGGAAAAATAGCAAAAACTTGCTCGA
>NW_028042634.1:0-455 GCF_054177405.1 Leptonychotes weddellii
TGAGAAGAAAGGAGTACATGTGTCACTTTGGGCAGTCAAGATGTTTATATTTAGGAAAATCATCTTAAATGCTACTGGAGTTCAGTAGTGGGTTCAGCAAGATTTTAGGTTGTAAGAATCCATGCTGGAAAAACAGCTGGAAAAGTCAGGGGGGAGGAAAAGGTCCCACAGACAATAGCAAATGCAAATCAACCAGTAAACATTTAGGAATTAGGGCGCCTGGGTGGCTCAGATGGTTAAGCGTCTGCCTTCGGCTCAGGTCATGATCCCAGCGTCCTGGGATCGAGTCCCGCATCGGGCTCCCTGCTCCTTGGGAGCCTGCTTCTCCCTCTGCCTCTCTCTCTCTCTCTGTCTCTCATGAATAAATAAATTAAAAAAATCTTAAAAAAAAAAAAACATTTAGGAATTAACTTCACTTTGGACATATAAGAGCCATTCAATTTTTCTCAGATTTA
>NW_028042635.1:0-455 GCF_054177405.1 Leptonychotes weddellii
TCACTACCCAGAGCTGGATGTCCTTTATTCTTTTGTATGCATCTGCACACAGACTAAAAATCTACAGAGCACTAAAAACCCCACCATAATGAATGGCAGATATCAGAATTATACTCTGAGACTATTTCTCAACCTCAGCCACAGAAGAAATTTAGGCGAGGAAAATTCAACCATAAGACTCTTTTTTTTTTTTTTTTACATCTATTCTTTCACGTAAATGTCAGATTAGGGAATAAACTTTAATTATAGTTTTTAATGGGCGCCTGGGTGGCTCAGTCGTTAAGCGTCTGCCTTCGGCTCAGGTCATGATCCCAGGGTCCTGGGATCGAGTCCCACATCGGGCTCCCTGCTCGGCAGGAAGCCTGCTTCTCCCTCTCCCACTCCCCCTGCTTGTGTTCCTGCTCTCGCTGTCTCTCTGTCAAATAAATAAATAAAATCTTTAAAAAAAAAAAAAA
>NW_028042636.1:0-455 GCF_054177405.1 Leptonychotes weddellii
GGACTCCAGGATCATGACCTGAGCCGAAGGCAGTTGCTTAACCAACTGAGCCACCCAGGCGCCCTTATTTTTATTTAAAGATTTTATTTATGTATTTGACAGAGACACAGCGAGAGAGGGAACACAAGCAGGGGGTGTGGGAGAGGGAGAAGCAGGCTTCCCGCTGAGCAGGGAGCCTGATGCGGGGCTTGATCCCAGGACCCTGGGATCATGACCTGAGCCGAAGGCAGATGCTTAACGACTGAGCCATCTAGGCGCCCCAGGGAAAGGTTTTTAAAGGCAGGACAAGGAAGTCATAAATAGAAAGATTATTTCAGGTGAGGTCACCTCCATCTGGGGACAAAAGGGTTTTAGTAGGTGGATTACCTCATCTTCCTTTGGAGGATGAAGAAGGCCCATGTGACATATAACCTTACTGGTGCTGACCAGAGAATTCCTGACTGACCGGTTAAAGG
>NW_028042637.1:0-455 GCF_054177405.1 Leptonychotes weddellii
TTTTTTTTTTTTAAGATTTTATTTATTTATTTGAGAGAGAGAGAATGAGAGAGAGCACATGAGAGGGGGGAGGGTCAGAGGGAGAAGCAGACTCCCCGCCGAGCAGGGAGCCCGATGTGGGATTCGATCCTGGGACTCCGGGATCATGACCTGAGCCGAAGGCAGTCGCCCAACCAACTGAGCCACCCAGGCGCCCTGCCTTACCATCTTTAATAAGACTCAGAATTATTTTGTCTTTGAAAGTATAAAGTAGAAATCAAGGTCCGGATACAAGCCACAGAAAATTCAAATAGGACCAGACCAGAACATATAAACATGTTTATAAAAGTCTTGTTTATTAAGTAGACAGTTGATAGATATCTATCAATCAGAGAATTACTAATGTTGGGAGGAAGAACTTCCTCTGTCCTATGCTCCTTCTACCTGGACTTAGAACCAGATTGACATGACACAGA
>NW_028042638.1:0-455 GCF_054177405.1 Leptonychotes weddellii
ATTCCTCAAGTTCATAAAATCCATTTATGAAAAACCCACAGCAAATATCATCCTCAATGGGGAAAAGCTGAGAGCCTTTCCCTTAAGATCAGGAACACGTCAAGGATGCCCACTCTCACCACTATTGTTCAACATAGTACTAGAAGTCCTAGCAACAGCAATCAGCCAACAAAAAGAAACAAAAGGTATTCAAATTGGCAAAGAAAAAGTCAAACTCTCTCTCTTCGCAGATGACATGGTACTTTTTGTGGAAAATCTAAAAGACTCCACCCCAAACTACTAGAACTCATACAGCAATTCAGTAATGTGGCAGGATACAAAATCAATGCACAGAAATGAGTTGCTTTCTTATACACTAACAATGCAACTGTAGAAAGAGAAATTAGAGAAACGATTCCATTTACAATAGCACCAAAACCCATAAGATACCTCGGAATAAACCTAACCAAAGAGGT
>NW_028042639.1:0-9543 GCF_054177405.1 Leptonychotes weddellii
GGAGCCTTAGCGCTCTGTGACCATGCTGCGCCGAATATGGGGCTTCCTGTTGCCCACAGTGGCTGGCCAGGAAGACGAATCCGACCGCTTTTTTGAAGAGCTCTTCCGGAAGCTGGACCACCGCGAAAACGGCATGGTGGACGTCACAGAACTGCAGAAAGAACTGGAAGCTATGGGCCAGGACGAGGACGTGTTCAGGCCGCACAGAGTGTGGGAGGTTGCAGGACCACTGGAACCATTAGGAGGTGGGGCTGGGCCTGGGGATGGGGACTGAGAAGATCCCTCAGCCCTTCCCGAGCTCTCCAGGCTCAGAAATTCTTTCCGTGTGAGCTGCTTCACTTAAAACTGCCCCGCTGTTGGAACACTTTCCATAAGTTTCTCTCCTAATAGTGACCTGCCACGCGCAAATGTGTTGAAGACTTTACCATCTTGCCTCGATGGGGTCCAAGCCATTAAAACTCTTAAAAGGCCCGCTTGCACCATCACAACGTTAACCAAACGTCCCCAGTGAGCTAAATGCCTATGGCCTGTGTTCAAATTCTGTTAGCTTTTGGGAACCCCAAGGGTCTGCCCTGACAGCCTGGGATGGCTCGTCCTGCAAGGGCATCCCATAGTTTGGGCGATGCAGCCCGCACAGCCGTTTGCTCCAGAATGCTCCCGCCTCAGGGCTGCATCATGCCCTTTGGGGACCTTCCTGTGTGTGCACTGGCTACTCCGCAGGCAGGGAACTGGAGATGTTCTGATCCTAACACATTAATTACAACCACGTATTTTCAGTTTAACCTAACACCACTGAAGCATTTATATTATACTGCAACAATATGCCATACACTATAGTATAGAATTATCATTTAGCTTAACAAATGACGATATCAATACTGACTGCTGTGTTTTCAGAGAAGCCCCACTTCCATAGCTGTACATTTAACCAGCTGACCATCTAGAGTTAAAAAAAAAAAAAAAAAAGAGTGTTTTACTAAGCTTCTCTAAGAGACTACGAAGCCCAGCAGTAGCATGGGAGTGTTTGAAAAGGGGAAGGGGTCACCAGGTTTTCTGGAAATCTTTTTCTTGTGAGGAGACTTAATTAAATTCAGTAAGAGAAAATAACAATATTTAATAAGTTTCCATCTGGTAGGCTTGAATTGAATAATGGATGTGAGGTCACACAACATGGAGTCCAGACAATCAGGGCAGTAGCATTTACTGTTAAGTCCATAATTCTTGGGATTTATAAAGTGCATGCCAGAGAAATGGGGTGATAACTACATACCCTGGATAATGCTGTGTCACGTTTTGTTATAGACATTGATGATTTGTTCCCTGAGGCCTACCCAACCACAGATGCCAGCCTTAATTATATACAATATATATTGATTTCACTGGGTTCTCTGTGTCCAAGGTTTTCTGCTATGTTCACTTTGTATTAACAAGAAAACAAACATGACTCGAATATAGCCCCATTATTTTAATATTCCATTTCCCTTCTAATAAAGATCTAGGTTTCATCAGACTGTCCAGAGTCCGCTCTATCTTCATTCCATTTATCCCAGTGGTTCTCAACTAGGAGTGATTATGCCCCTCAGGGACATTTGGCATTTTTGACATTTGATGGTCCTGATAGCTGGGGATATGTGTGCATGTGTGTATGTGTATGTGTGATACTAGCATCTAGTGAATGAAGGCCAGGGATGTTGCTAAACATCCTACAGTGCACAGGAAAACAAAAGATGATCTGGTCCCAAATATCAGTAGTGTTGAGGTTGAAAAACTCTGACCTACCCCAGCCACAGCCCCTGCCATTCCTTGCACCCCTCTTCCAGTAGTTGAACATGCCCTTTACTTCAGTGAGTGAATAGAGGTGAACTGCACTGAATTCCTTCAGATTTCTGGCCCTCTTGTAAAATTACCTCAGCTGTAAAATGGGGATAATAGCGCCTAGCTCATAGGGTTGTTATGACGATTAAGGAGCAAATAAATGAAAAATGCCTAAAATTATTTATTCAGCTTAAAGCAGTTAGTAAGCCTCAATAAATTTGATACACAGACTATAATCTTACCTTTATTTACATCTATGCTCCGTTTATTTCCACTAGTTTCGAGAAATGAGGTGTTTCTTCTTTTCAAATTTGGTTCTTCCAATTACATTGTTGACTTCAGGTCCTCTCCGTCTCCTTTAAAATAGGAAAAGTACAACTTTTCTTATTCCCTTTCTTCCTCCTGTATTTTCAAACTTTCCCCCTGTAATAACAATGATCTTCCCATGGCCGTGGCTCCCCGCCTAGCAATTATCCTTTCATTTTCCTCTGTATGTAGTCTGGTCTTTGACAAAGCTATCCCTTCTCTTCTCTGTGGTGAAGCTTCGGTCTCCATTCTTTCCCTCTGTGAAAGGTCACTGAGGGCTTCTGCATTGTGCACTTTGGCTCTTGGGCTCTATTCTGCGGCACGGAACACCGATGATGGCTCCTTTATTTTCTCCTTTGGCACTTTGTCTCAGTTCCCTGGCTATTGCTTTTCAGATCCCTTTATGGACTCTCTTTTGGCTCACCCCTCAAACAGGTGGGCTTCAAGATTACTTTTCCAAGCTTCCAACTGTCATCCTAGTGTGGGTGATGCACAAATGGATAGCTAGCCCCAGCTTCTGAGTCTCTCCACTTCCCCCTGTGATCATAGTCTTGGTTAAGTGTTCTACCACCAAGTCATTCTATATTCCTCCTTTTCCCTTACCCCAACATGCAGTTCATCACACAGTCCTATGTAATTCCTCAGTATATTTCATAACCAATTCCCTTCCTCTCCTACCTATTGATCCTGGTAAGCCCAGGCCACCACCATCTCTCACCTAAGTCACTGTAACCAGTCTTATAACCAGTCTTCTTGCCTTTCCTCTCACCATTTTTCCCCCCACATTGCCACCAGATGACCCTTCTAAAAGATACATCTGATTGTATCATGACCCTGCTTAAAATTCTTCAGGGTCTCGACAATGTCAGTGGGAAAAGTCCAAGCCTCTGAGCATGGTATATAAGATGATTTCTTGGTAGGTGTTGAGGTTGGTGACACAGTTCTCCACCTTACAGTTATTCAAAGATCTGGATTCCTTTCTTCTTGTGGCTCTACCATCCTCAAGGGTCTCTCATCATTATCTGCCTTCAGCTGGTGAAGGTGGAATGAGCATGTAGGATTTTGTTAGCTAGGCCTAGAGAGGTACCTTCCCTCTTCATCGGTGAGACCTTGCTCACATGACCATATTTAATGGCAAGCGAGACTGAGAAACGTAATCTAGCAGTGTGCCCAAAGAAGGCAAGAAGGAATTTTAGTGGACAGCTAGTGATCTCTGCTACATCCCTCACACTCTTGTATCTTTGTTCACCTTTTGCTACTCATTTTTAAAATATTCAGGTAGAGCCACTTCTATGATGATTTCCCTCACGTCTTTATTCCCCACTGAACCTTGAACATTTTCTTTTTTTTCCTTTGGATATATTTTAGTTTATGATGTAATTAGCTGTTCTTCAATAAAACATTTATCATTATAAGAATTTCATAAAATATGTAGACATATTTCCCAAGAGTTCTAGTTTTTTTTTTTAATGTACAGTGTTGTATTAGTTTCAGGTGTGCAATATAGTGCTTTGACAATTCTATACATTCTCAGCGCTCATCAAGATAACTGTATTCTTAATCCCCTTCACCTATTTTACCCATCCCCCAACCCACTTCACTTCTGTTCTCTATAGTTAAGAGTTTTCTTTTTTCTCTTTTTTTTTTTTGTTTGTTTGTTTGGTTTCTTAAATTCCACATATGAGTGAAATCATATGATATTTGTCTTTCTCTGACTGACCTATTTCACTTAACATTCTACTCTCTGGATCCATCCATGTTGTGGCAAAGGGCAAGCTTTCATTCTTTTTTATGGCTGAGTAATATATATATGTCACTTCTTCTTCATCCATTCATCTATCAAAGGAAACTTGGGTTGCTTCCATAATTTGGCTATTGAACCTTGAACATTTTCTATCATAGTGGCTCTAGTGTCTTCCCTGTTAACCTGTAAACTTCTTGAGGGCAGAGGTTAAGTCTGATTCATTTCTTTTTCTCAAGCATTTACTGAGTGAGTGAATACATGCATGATTGTTGAGTAGAAGAGTAGACTAGTCAGTTGCTAAACTTCTTTAAAGTTCCAATACTCAAAGATTCTATGTTTTTAGTGTTAGAAATTTTACTCTAAGACTAAGGTACCAATAATCTATGGCAGAATATCTAATTTATATAGGATAAATGTACACATGTTTAAACACTATAACTTGTAATCTACCTTGTCTGAATCTCATGTCTGTAATATAATTTCTTCTCTTTTATAGATACTATTAAAATCTGTTGATATTAACGCATGCAATCTGTTGAAGCTTAACACATTTATGCAGTACTTTAAAGATAATGAGAAGATAATGAGGTTGATTTTTAAGAGTTTGGACACAAATAATGATGGTATGTCTCTATACAGTGAGCAAACATGTGTAGCCAAGAATTAGCCATGTTTTAGTAGAGGTTTATTATTTGATATTTGGCTTCCATGAAAGGTTATTAAAAATTCATTTATTTAATCCTGTCATTTGTTTGACTGTTATTACTTCTAAGGAATATTTTTTAACGATGTAATCTTTATTTGCATACTATCTTTCAAAAATAACAACCATCAACAAAAAAGCCTGTACCCTTTGAACAATATGCTTTTTCCCTTGAACAATATAAATATCTAAAAGATATTTATAACATTTTGATAAGGTTTTTACATGAAGCTCCATGTAGCAATGGTGGGTAAGCCAAATCTGGAAAGATGAGTGAAAGTTAGCTTAGTGAGGAGTGGGAAAGTGTTCCAGGCAGGAAAAATGGCTTGCTGGGAGACTGGT
Source organism: Leptonychotes weddellii (assembly GCF_054177405.1). Classification (NCBI taxonomy): domain Eukaryota; kingdom Metazoa; phylum Chordata; class Mammalia; order Carnivora; family Phocidae; genus Leptonychotes; species Leptonychotes weddellii. The sequence goes on from NW_028042639.1 coordinate 4,911, forward strand.
CACAGCAGGAGAGCAGGTCATGTCTGAGGAACTGGGGGAAGACCAGTGAGGTGGAGGCTGAGAGCAAGGGGAAGTTTCAGAGATGAGGCGGCTAAGAAGCAGGCCTGGGCAGGATCATGGAGGTCCTTGAGGTCTGTGAAGGTTTCTGGACTTGATCCCTGGGGGAATGAGGTGGGGGGGCCACTGAAGAGTTTTCAGTAGGAGGAGTAGCACCATAATATTTGTATGGAGCATTGATTGGTGTCTAAGCTTACACAGGGTTAGTGGTGATGGGAATAAATAATTTGGGGGATGTTTACGCATAGAACAGATCACATTTGGTGATTGAAATTGGTGAAGGAAAGGAGAGAGGCAAGAACAATTGGTTTGAGCAACATTGGAGGGTGGTAGTATTATTTATTGATACAGGAAATATCATATGGGCTCTCTAGTCTCTTCTTTTTATCTTGGCAAGAAAAGAAATAATTGGGATATTAATGTCTTATGAAATGTTGCAACAATGCAGTGAATACTACTTAACTCTGCCTCTGTATCTTTTCAAAACTTCCAGTTAATCTTTATTTTCTTTGTTCCTTTAAAGGAGTGATTGATACTTCAGAAATTATTGATGCTCTCGACTTAATAGGTATACAGATTTCTGAAAAATAGGCAGTGAAAATTCTTGAAAGGTCAGCCCTTATATGTGTGTATACATTTTTAAAATTATTTTTTATTTACTTTTAAAACCCTTTTCATTGTAATAATGACAATAATGGAAACTTTAGGGAAGCATGAGTGGCTTCCCTATTTAGTAGCCACTTTATTTTTTTATTTTTTTTGAAGATTTTATTTATTTATTTTGACAGAGAGAGACACAGTGAGAGAGGGAACACAAGCAGAGGCAGTGGGAGAGGAAGAAGCAGGCTTCCCACTGAGCAGGGAGCCCAATGTGGAGCTCCATCCCAGGACCCTGGGATCATGACCTGAGCTGAAGGCAGATGCTTAACAGACTGAGTCACCCAGGCACCCCCTTATAAGACTTTATACTCAAAGTGTTATTTTCCTCATTGCACAGATTAGGACATTTTTGAATAGTGAGGTTAAGTAATTTGCCCTATGTCAACATAATCTACCACCCAAATATTAACTCACTGATACAGTTTTAGTGCATATATCTCTTGCTTTTTGTAAGACTTTTATATTATTAGTCAGTCAGTCAACAAATCAAGTTAGCTATCAACTGAATATTGTTTGGTACATTTTGCCAGGCACATAGTAGTCAATAAGGAGTCTGTGGTAAATAGGATGCTCCTGGTGCCCACCCTGTCAGAGCTAACGGTCCATGGGGGTAGGGAGTGCAAACAGTGGGTAGGCAGTTGCACTGTGCAAAGGTTATGATAGGAATATATAGGAAAACAACAAAGAAAGGTATCTTTTATCAATAAAAAATACTAAATTTTATCAAACTATTTTCATATTTCAAGCTGTTTTCATTTGACCTATTTACATAATAAATTCTAGTGGTAGATTTTCTGACATTAAATATTCCTGGGATAAGGCTCACTTGTTATGAACTATTTCATACAGGAAAATGTATAGAAAGATAAAGGTAGGGGCACCTGGGTGGCTCAGTTGGTTAAGCGACTGCCTTCGGCTCAGGTCATGATCCCAGGGTCCTGGGATTGAGCCCCGCATTGGGCTCCCTGCTCAACAGAGAGCCTGCTTCTCCCTTTCCCTCTGCCTGCCACTCTGCCTACTTGTGCTATCTCTCTGTCAAATAAATAAATAAAAAATATCTTAAAAAAAAAAAGATAAAGGTAAACATTTAACAACCATGCCATCACTGGATTTATCATAGTTAACATTTTTGCCATATTTGGCTCAAATTTTTTGGATAAATAAAATATTACACATAGTTGAAGTTTTCAGTGTATTCCTAATACTCATTCTCTCCCCTGCTGCCAGAAGTAACTATTATCCTGAATGTACTATTCATTCAGATTTTTATCTCTCTCTGTATTTTACTGTAGGCATACTCTTAAAATATATAGCATTGTTTCTTATGTTTTTATTTATTTATTTATTTTTAAAGATTTTATTTATTTATTTGAGAGAGAGAGAATGAGAGACAGAGAGCATGAGAGGGAGGAGGGTCAGAGGGAGAAGCAGACTCCCTGCCAAGCAGGGAGCCCGATGCGGAACTCGATCCAGGGACTCCAGGATCATGACCTGAGCTGAAGGCAGTCGCTTAACCAACTGAGCCACCCAGGCGCCTCATTTCTTATGTTTTTAAAACCTTACTTACGTAAGGTGGCATACCACATATTTTTTAAAATTACTTTTTTCTAAGCCTTCTATTTTTCAGATTTGTTGCTGCTGGTGCATATAGCTCTAGTTAATCATTTTACCACAGTAAGGGTCCTGTTTAATAAATATAATTAAATTTACTTATGAATTCTCCTGATGATGGTCATTCAGGTTTAAAATTTTTTGTTTTGTTACTAATACAAAACAATGCTGCAGTGAATGTTCTTGTATACATCTCCTTGTATAGTACTTACAGTAGAGTTGCTTGATTATGGGGTATGCTGACATTTAACTTTAATTACATATACCAAATTGTTCTTCAAAGTGGTTGTACCAATTTAGCCTCCTACTAAAAATGTATTTCTTTTCAAATATTTGATACTGTAGGCTTCTAATATTTTAATATTTTCCAAGCCAATGAGTCAGAAATATTGTCCTGTTGTTTTAATTGAATTTGATTCAGTTTAACTATATTCCTCATTACTAGTGAGTCTAAGTATCTTTTCATATATTTGTTGGCCATCTGGATATTCCTCTTCTGTGAATTACCTACTCATGTCTTTTGCCTATTTTTCAGCTAGATTGCTTGTCTTTTTCTTAATGGCTGGCAGGTGTTTTTTCTAAATCCTGGAGATTAATCCTGTGTTGATTATATGCATTGCAAATACCTTTTCCTAGCTTGCTGCTTACTTTTAAATTCATATTTAGGTGTTTTTTTGTCATTCTGCAGTTTAATATTTTAATGTAGTCTTATTTCTTCATTTTTTCCCTTATGGATATGCTTTTCACATCTTGAGAAATTCTTCCTTGCTCTGGGACATAAAGATATTAATCTCTATTTCTTTTTCTTTTTTTTTTTAAGATTTATTTATTTATTTTAGAGAGAGCATGCACGTGCCTGCGCGTGTGTGTGGTGGGAAGGGGCAGAGGGAGAGAATCTCAAATAGACTCCCCACTGAACCCGGAGCCCGGGATGTGGGGCTCTATCTAACGACCCATGAGATCATGACCTCAGCTGAAACCAAGTCAGATGTTTAACCCACTGAGGCACCCAAGCACCCCAAGATATTAATCTATATCTCATTAAAAAATGTTGTATCTTACATTTAGTTCTTTAATTCATCTGTAATTGATATTTGTGTATGGTGTGAAGTAAGGATCCATTTCTTTCCTTCCTTCCCTCCTTCTTTCCTTCCTCCTTCCCTCCCTCCCTCTCTCCCTTTCTCTTTTTCTTTCTTTCTCACAGTTGGTTGTTCTGTCATTGTTTATTACTTACAGTAGAGTTGCTTGATTATAGGGTATGCTGACATTTAACTTTAATTACATATACCAAATTATTCTTCAAAGTGGTTGTACCAATTTAGCTTCCTACTAAAAATGTATTTTTACATTTTCCCACAGATTTTAAATGCTTACCTCTGTCATATATCAAATTTCCATCTGTGTATGGATGTGTTTCTGGTCTCTTTATTCTATTACATTGGTGTCTATTATATATCATTACCACATGTTTTAATTACTATCACTTTATATACTTATATTTTTGGTCAATATGTGTTTTTTTTTTTTTTTTTTGAGAGAGAGAGAGACAGAGACAGAGAGAGCTGGGGGGTGGGGGTTGCGGAGGCAGGGGGAGAGGGGAAAAGAATCTTAAGCAGGCTCCACACTGAGCATGGAACCCAATGCAGGGCTCAAACTCATGACCCTGAGATTATGACCTGAGCTGAAATCAAGAGTTGGATGCTTAACTGAATGAACCACCCAGGTGCCTCTTACTATCACTTTAGAATATATTTTGATGTCTTGACTTTCCTCATCTTCAACAGTGTCAGTGCTCCTTTTGGCCCTTTGCTCTTCTATATTAATTTAATTTACTTTTTTTTAGGTTTTTTTTTAAGATTTTATTTATTTATTTGAGAGAGCGAGAATGAGAGAGAGAGAGCACATGATAGGGGGGAGGGTCAGAGGGAGAAGCAGACTCCCTGCTGAGCAGGGAGCCTGATGTGGGACTCGATGCCGGGACTCCAGGATCATGACCTGAGCCAAAGGCAGTTGCTTAACCAACTGAGCCACCCAGGCGCCCCTATATTAATTTTAGAATTGACTTATTTAGTTACATACACATGTGTGCACATACACACTCCTTTTGGAATGTTAATTGGAATTGCATTGAACTTACAAATTAATTAAGGAGAAAATTGATATGCTTATGATGTTAAATGTTAACCGTTCCATGAATATTATATATGTCTTTATTGATTTAAATTCTCTTTTCTGTCTTTTAATAAAGTTGTATACATTCTCTAAAATGGTCTTGTATAACTTTAGCTGGATTTATATCCAACTA
>NW_028042640.1:0-455 GCF_054177405.1 Leptonychotes weddellii
GAATGGATCAGTGAGCAGGAAGACAGAGTGATGGAAAGCAACCATGCTGAATGGCAAAAAGGAGAAAGAATAATAAAAAATGAGAACAGGTTAAGGGAATTCAATAACATTATCGAGTGTAATAGTATTTGCATTATAGGGATCTAAGAAGGAGAAAAGAAAGAGAGGCAGAAAATGTATTTGAAAAAATAACAGCTGAAAACTTCCCAAATCTGGGGAAGGAAACAAACATCCAGATCCAGAAGACACAGAGAGCAACCAACAAAATCAACCCAAGGAGATCTACACCAAGACACTTTAATTTAAAATGGCAAAAAGTAGTGATAAGAAAAGGAATTTTAGGGGCACCTGGGTGGCTCAGTCATTAAGCGTCTGCCTTCAGCTCAGGTCATGATCCCAGGGTCCTGGGATCGAGCCCTGCATCGGGCTCCCTGCTCTGCAGGAAGCCTGCTGCT
>NW_028042641.1:0-455 GCF_054177405.1 Leptonychotes weddellii
CTGCATTACTTTTACTCCGCCATCGCCGGGGCTGTGGAGCTCGAACTCGGTCCTTCTTCACCTGAGACCCGCTTTCCCGCACTCACTTCCCCCTCGCTTAACCCTGCAGACGCTGTTGTTTGGTGTGACGCTGGGTCTTGACCTTTGAAATTTATGGATTAGGTAATATTAAAAGCAAAAAAAAAGGATTAACAGTTTGCCCCCCTCTTTTTAATTTGACAAGAAAAAAAAACGTTTAGTAGCTCACACCGTTTTTTCAAGAAAGGCCAGTTTAATACCAAAAGAGCAAAAAAGGCATAATCTCAGAATAAGGATGGGCACTTACTTTGCATATTGCATTATAAAATAATTAAGTATATCATAAGTAATGTATTTGCTGCATACAGGTGAAAACTATGAATTGAGACCACCCTGTTGGAGGGGTGCCTGGGTGGTTCAGTCAGTTAAGCTAAGGC
>NW_028042642.1:0-455 GCF_054177405.1 Leptonychotes weddellii
AAAGTAATTATGAACTCCATCTCTTTGCAGAAAAAGAAATTAACTGCCGGTAAGTCCTCACCCGTGGCTTTTGCAAAAGGCAGGGCTCTCCTATTTCACAAGGATTAGCTCATCTGATCCTCAGCCCGCTCCCAGGGGAGAGGGAACATCCTGATTCCCATTTCCCAGACGCGAGAAGTGAGGTCATTCGGCCGACGTGTGACAGGGACAGCCACATTCCACGGGCGCCTCCAGATGTTCCCCATTCAGGCTGGCTCGGGTACTACCGACCACACAGGCAAAGGAACCTTAGTTTTCCACCGAAAGGAAGAACAATGGCAACAGCTGTCATTTCCAAGCAGCTTTATTTTTTATTTTTATTTTTTTTTAAGATTTTATTTATTTGACAGAGAGAGAGACACAGCGAGAGAGGGAACACAAGCAGGGGGAGTGGGAGAGGGAGAAGCAGGCTTCCC
>NW_028042643.1:0-455 GCF_054177405.1 Leptonychotes weddellii
GAGAGGCTGTGCTATCCTGGGCATGGCACTGTCTCTCTGAGCTTCACTGTCCTCATCTGGGAGATGGGGATGAGCATCATTTCTGTTCCCAGGGTTGTGCGGAGGGGTAAGGCTGTAGGTGAAGGGATGCTGGTGGCCTTGGCAAGGGTCCTGTCCTCACCTCAGCCTGAGCGGCAGTCCTTGAATCCCCAGATCCAGTCTGGTGTCACTGGCCACAGACAGGAAGCAAAGCAGATAGGGGACATTCATGACTAGATTAAGAGCATTTAGTAATGGGAAAGACATCTTTGAGTACTCTAACCACAAATGGCTCCACGACTTGGAGAAAAAAATTCTGCAGAAAGGAAAGGCTGGGCTTTGTGTGGAAGAATGACGAGGGTCCAAGGGGCTTACTGGGTCCTTCCACGGGCCTGGACACTCACTGCATGCCAGCCATGTCCCAGGTGCTAGGCCCA
>NW_028042644.1:0-455 GCF_054177405.1 Leptonychotes weddellii
TTATGCATAATTGTAAAAATAACAAAGTCTTTTTAGCTTTTAGTCTCTACCGAGTACTGTTCTAAGTTCTTTACATATATTAATTCACTTAATCCCATAACAATTCCGTGAGGTGGATATTGTGATCATTATCTGTGTTTTACAGATTAGGAACTCCAAAAATCAAAAAGTTTAATTTACACACTCTGTGTTAAACAGATAATAAACATCAGTGTTGTGATTTGAACCCAGGCAGTCTGAATCCAGAATCCATGTATCCATAATGGAGAACGGACACATGCACACCTGTGTGTGTTATGTCCACACTAATAAAAAGTTAAATGCCTTTGACATTTTAACAGGATAAAAATATCAGTACTAGAACAGGTCTTAGGAAGTAAAATGAGTTACCAGGGTCACAACATTAATGAATGGTAGTTTTGACAGCAGATTATTGTTCTCATTCTACCACTCTT
>NW_028042645.1:0-455 GCF_054177405.1 Leptonychotes weddellii
TTAAGAAAAAAAAAAAGAAAAAGAAGGTAGCGGGAGGGGAAGAATGTAGCGGGGGAAATCGGAGGGGTGGACGAACCATGAGAGCCGATGGACTCTGAAAAACAAACTGAGGGTTCTAGAGGGGAGGGCGGTGGGAGGATGGGTTAGCCTGGTGGTGGGTATTGAGGAGGGCACATTCTGCATGGAGCACTGGGTGTTATGCACAAACAATGAATCATGGAACACTTCATCTAGAACTAATGATGTAATGTATGGGGATTAACATAAGAATAAAAAAAAATAAATAAAAATAAAAAAAAATAAAAAAAAAATTTATATGAAGCCTTCCCTCTTCCCTGCCCCCCCCATAAAGCTTCCCATTCTCATGACTGCCTTTGAGGCTTTGCCAAACCCAAGAGGTGGTGGCTGACTCTCTTGTTATAGCAAGCTCTGAATAAATAGCCTCTGTTTGTTCT
>NW_028042646.1:0-455 GCF_054177405.1 Leptonychotes weddellii
CCTTCGGCTCAGGTCATGATCCTGGAGTCCCGGGATCGAGTCCCGCGCATCGGGCTCCCCGCTCGGCGGGGAATCTGCTTCTCCCTCTGACCTTCCCCCCCTCATGCTCTCTCTCTCTCTCTCTTTCTAATAAATAAATAAATAAATCTTTAAAAAAAAAAAAAAGAATATTTGTCAGGGGCACCTGGGTGGCTCAGTTGGTTAAGCGACTGCCTTCAGCTCAGGTCATGATCCTGGAGTCCCTGGATCGAGTCCCGCATCGGGCTCCCTGCTCGGCGGGGAGTCTGCTTCTCCTTCTGACTTTCCCCCCCTCATGCTCTCTCTCTCTTTCTAATAAATAAATAAATAAATCTTAAAAAAAAAAAAAAGAATATTTGTCAGGGGTGCCTGGCTGGCTCAGTTGGTAGAGCATGCAATTCTTGATATCAGGGTAATGAGTTTGAGCCCCATGCTGG
>NW_028042647.1:0-455 GCF_054177405.1 Leptonychotes weddellii
TTATGCATAATTGTAAAAATAACAAAGTCTTTTTAGCTTTTAGTCTCTACCGAGTACTGTTCTAAGTTCTTTACATATATTAATTCACTTAATCCCATAACAATTCCGTGAGGTGGATATTGTGATCATTATCTGTGTTTTACAGATTAGGAACTCCAAAAATCAAAAAGTTTAATTTACACACTCTGTGTTAAACAGACAATAAACATCAGTGTTGTGATTTGAACCCAGGCAGTCTGAATCCAGAATCCATGTATCCATAATGGAGAACGGACACATGCACGCCTGTGTGTGTTATGTCCACACTAATAAAAAGTTAAATGCCTTTGACATTTTAACAGGATAAAAATATCAGTACTAGAACAGGTCTTAGGAAGTAAAATGAGTTACCAGGGTCACAACATTAATGAATGGTAGTTTTGACAGCAGATTATTGTTCTCATTCTACCACTCTT
>NW_028042648.1:0-455 GCF_054177405.1 Leptonychotes weddellii
GGGCTCCCTGCTCGGCAGGGAGTCTGCTTCTCCCTCTGACCCTCCTCCCTCTCATGCTCTCTGTCTCTCATTCTCTCTCTCTCAAATAAATAAATAAAATCTTAAAAAAAAAATTCAGCAGTTATTCAATTGAATTATTTTCAAAGAGGTAATAAAACCTGGAGCCAGGCCATCCCCTGAGTTTGCGTACCATCAGTTATTAAAACATCGATATTTACATGGTAAGGAGAGTTTGAGTGCACATTTGTGGTCACCCGAGCCAGACACTCTGAACGTCCTGTGTCGCTGGACTGTACACACGCTGGCCCCGGACCCCTCTCCCTCACTTGTGTCCGCCGCCCGTCCTCCCCCGGCTCTGCCTCGGTTTCCCCCTGAATGAAGCCTCAAGTAGACTGTGGTGTACGCCGTAATCCCTAGAGCCTCCCTAAACCTCACATAAAGGGCAGAAGTAAGAA
>NW_028042649.1:0-9543 GCF_054177405.1 Leptonychotes weddellii
CTTCAAGGTTGTTGAGGGTGGAAGGTCTTATCTTCGGTAACTTCTTCCTGCTGGAGAGGGGTGTAGAGATGTCCTTACTTACGGGTCAACATTGGTCAGTTGGGGGGTTTATCTGTAGGCATTACCAATGGCAGCGGCAGCCAATCCAAGGTCGACAACATAGATGAACCTCCTTAAGTAGAAAGGATCGTCTGTCAGCGGGAAGTTGCGACAGTGAAGGAGTCTTGGCACCAGGGAGGGAGACACCGGAAAAGACAACAAAAGAAGGTTACTATTATAAAGAGAAAGAGAAGCCTAAATAAAAAGACCTTTGATAATTAGTTAAACCAGTCCTTTATTGTTGTTGGAAGAGAAATTTGAGGTCTTCCACAGGTTCAAAGGAATAAGAAGGCACGTTAGTTTGCTCATTGGTTTCCTGTGAAGGAGATCCAGGTTTTATTCTACATATATGAGCCCATGAAGAGTGCCCCTCTAATTTTACTGCAGTGGGTGGATATAATACGACCTGGTAGGGGCCCTTCCATTTTGGAGTTAAATCACCTGCTGTGTTAGACTTCCAATCCTTTCAATAAAATGGTTTATAGGGGGTGGATTGCTAGTGACAGTCAGATCAGGTTTAGGGAGGATATGGTTTGCATATTCATTTAGAGATTTATGAATTAACCTGGCCTCAAGTGAATAATTTAACAGAGCATTATAGTCTCCATCTCTTGATAGGTCTACAGTGAAAAAAGGTTCCATATAGTAATTCAAAAGGACTTAACACTATTGGTTGTTTTGGGGCAATTCCCCTTCTAAGAAGCCCTACTGGTAAAAGAGTAATCCAGTTTTCTTGAGTCTCAATGCTTAAAATCTAGTATCTACAAAGATGTGTTACTGAAACATTTTCTCTCTATAATAACCCCCATTTTTAATCAGAGATAGCCAAATCAGGACTAATTTATTTGTATAACAAGTCCACTTTTTTTTTTTTAAAGATTTTATTTATTTATCTGAGACAGAGAGAATGAGAGAGACAGAGAGCACATGAGAGGGGGGAGGGTCAGAGGGAGAAGCAGGCTCCCTGCGGAGCAAGGAGCCCGATGCGGGACTCGATCCAGGGACTCCAGGATCATGACCTGAGCCGAAGGCAGTCGCTTAACCAACTGAGCCACCCAGGCGCCCACAAGTCCACTTTTAACAAACTTGGCCTAATGATTTACATAAGCTCAGCAAGAATAGGGAGAGATCATATAGATCTTTTAGGATTTGCTTTGCTGGAATGTTTTTATAAGGAATCTCTAGGTTGAACTTTTAGTAGCCTCTCCAGAGCCCCTGGAGGGAGTGTGGCCCTGGGACAACTTCATTTATTCCCAGAGACAGCCTTTGTTCTCCATTGTCTGTGTCTTTTGTGTTGTTTGTCATAAAAAGGAATTATCGTAAGGCGGCACTCCGGCCTAGGCCCTGTAAGCCTGCTGTTGGAGCACTTCTGCTGAGTTCACAGTTCCTATCAGATCAGCGTCTATTTAGACAAACTTTGCTGTGGGTCCCCTGTGTCAAAACAGGATGCGGTTTTTCCTCTTGTCTTGTTCTATGTCCTAAGAGTGTGGCTTTGTGACCAGTGAGAATATTCGCTCTGTTCTCTACCATCTGGAGGGTGAACTGACCAGGGTGGATGTACCCTGTTGGCCAGTCAAGTAGATCAGTACAGTCTTTGTCTGGTCATGCCGGCTGTCAGGAGAATTGGCCAGAAGAGGTCCCACCCCAGAAGGGGCCTTTGTTGTCCTAACCTTCCTTGCTTGTTAGTGCTGAAAAGTCTCATTCCGGTAGCGCCTGCCTGGTGACAGATTAGCAGATCTGTGGCTGGAAGCATCTCACATTTGTGGGAGATAGGATACACCACAAACACCAAATCATTCTCACTGCCCTATACAACAAAGGTCTTGCTCTCTTACACTATTCTTGGGAGTAAACTTTGGATCATGGGGCTGCATCATTTACGCCCTCTCCAGGGACACCTCTTTTTTTTTTTTTTTTTAAGATTTTATTTATTTATCGGTCAGAGAGAGAGACTGAGAGCACACAAGCAGGGGGAGCGGCAGGCAGAGATCCCAGGACTCTGGGATCATGACCTGAGCCGAAAGCAGACGCTTAACCAACTGAGCCACCCAGGCGTCCCCCCAGGGACACCTCTTGTGTCCATGGTAAAGTTTTATTCTAAGCCTGGGAAGTTGCTTCCAGGTCTTTCCATAAGAGGCTTATTGGATTCACTCACTAGTGGAATAAGTATACTAATGGGGATCCCATTCATCAATGGCCAGATGATGGATCTTTTGAATTAAAAAAACTTCTATATCCGAAAAAAACTTTAGAGAGCTCTCATTCCAAACAGCTGCTTTATTGATATTTATGGGAAGATGAAATTGAAAGGAAGATATAAAAAAGTATAATGGCTAGCCTTAGAGAATCCCTTCATAAAATGAAAGAATAGAAGTCAGACTTAGAACAAGAATCAAAAACCAAATTTGACATAAATCCCGCTTCTTACACTCCTCTTTATTCCCAACTCCCTGTCCCTGACCCTTCAGAAGACCTTCTGTATCCCTGGGCCCCTGGTCTAGGCCTCCTCCTTCAAAACCCAACCCCGGCTCCTCAGCTAATTTCCTTAAATCCTAAAACGCTAACTTCCCCAAAAGAACCCTTGAAGAACCACCTGCCTACTTTAACTTCCCTTTCTTTACACGATTTACAGAGAGCACTTCTGCCTGATCTCCAGGCTCTGGGAATCCAGGTTGCTTGTGTAAATGCTGAATGTCAGGAAGCAAATCTAGTAAGAGCACCCAGGAAGGGTGATAAAGCTTGTGTGCCACGACTTTTAATTCCTCTTATTTTCCAGGGCCTTGAAATCAAGCTCTGAGAGTTTCAGGCATTCCTGGGCAATGTCTTTACAGGTGTATCCTGAACTCCCACCACAAAGAACTCGTGTCCCAAGGATTTTACCAAGTTTAGAGAGGAATTAGAAAGATGAGCAGTTATTCACAACCCCACTCACAGAGACCTTGCTTGGCTACTAAGGGGCATTCTTTCAGCCCATGATTATACAATATTTATCAGGCCAGAGGGCCCCCTGGAGAAAACACCCCCCACAGGGGCAACAGATAGCCAGAGCCTCTCTCTGGCCCTCCTAGGACTGATCAGGAGATGGCTCAACTAGAAGCTGATATTCAAGGGCTAATTGGAAGGATAAAGGAAGCCTTTCCTCCCAAAGTAAACTAGTCTAAGGTTGAAATGTACACACTGAAAGAAAGGGAATGCCCAAAAGCCTTTGTTGAATATCTTATACAAATTTTTCAAAGGCACACTGCATTAAATGCGGAAGCCCTAGAACATAGAAATCTTCTAATTTCTGCTTTAGTGGGAAATTGCCTCCCCAGTATAAAAAAACAAATCCACAGTAATATGATCAGTGGGACAGGGCAACCAGTCAGTATAATAAGGAGGCAGCTACCCCGTTCTTTGAAAATAGCTTGCTGGACAGCAGAGGGGAAAGGAACTAAAAGCAACAACTCTTGCTTTGTTTTTTGTTTTGTTTTGCTTTTAATTTTTTGTTTTTTTTTAATTTAAATTCAATTAACCAACATATAGTACATCATTAGTTTCAGATGTAGGGTTCAATGATTCATTAGTTGCGTATGACACCCAGCGCTCATCACATCATGTGCCCTCCTTAATGCCCATCACCCAGTTACCCCATCCCCCCACCCACCTCCCCTCCAGCAACCCTCAGTTTGTTTCCCAGGGTCAAGAATCTCTCATGCTTTGGCTCCCTCTCTGATTTCTTCCCATTCAGTTTTCTCTCCCTCCCCTTATGATCCTCTGCAGTATTTCTTATATTCCACATATGAGTTTCAACTCCTGCTTTGTGACTTGAATCTTCAGAGAGGCAAAGCATGACTCTGAGAATAACTCAGAGGCCACTCAGAGGTCTCTCTATTGTCTCCCAAAGAAACACAGGACATTGGAAGAGAAACTGTCCTGCACTTAAGAAAAAGGAAGGTTTAGAAAGCAATTCTCCTAAATCCTACAACCCTTTGAAAATTCCTTTTTTCCCCCGAGGGACAGTTCCCCCTTAAATAACAGGGTCAACTGCTCCTCAGCCACACCCAGATCTACCATAAAACTTAAAATGGAGGAGCAGGAACTAGAGTTCTTCACTGACACTGGTGCAAATCTCTTCCCCATCCACTCAGAGCATTTATCTCTAGCTGTCGCTTCTGATTCTAAGCAGGCTGTTGCAGGCTGAGGGCAGCCTGTCCTGTTGCCCATATCCCAGCCCAGCCTCTTAACACTCACCTTGCCTTTCTAATTTCCAGTTGTTCACCAGGAAACCTTCTTGGTGGAGATTTGTTGAGTAAATTAAATGCCACTATAAATCACAGTGAGAAAGCTTTTTTAGTTCTCTACCATTAGACCAGACCCCAAGTTTCCTGATTTTTTTTTTTTATTGGAAACTCATTCTGATCAAAATTCCTCTGAGGATGAGTCTGTAATAGATGTCCCAATCAAGTCTTTGGGCCACACACGCAAAAGAAGTTGGATTGTTACAGAGTGCAGAGCTTATGTGCATTTCTTAGAAAAGAAATAAACCATTTTCATCAGTAGCTCACTACCTTCTCTCCAGAGATGCACAGCAAAGAATTAACCCTATAATAGACTCCCTCTTGAAATAGGGCGTTCTTGTCTTTACTACCTCACCCTGCAACACCCCGATCTTGCCAGTGAAGAAAGAAGGCAAATTTGAGTCAGAGGGAGACCAAATTTGTACAGGACCTGAGGGCCATAAACTGTTTTATAATTCCTTGGCTCCTTCTGGTCCCAAATCCTGCTGACATTCTTACATCATTCCTGCTGACAAAGCCTGGCTTATAGTAATTGACCTCTGCTCAACTTTCTTTTCAAGCCCAGTGTACCCTGAGTCCAAGTTTCTTTTTGCATTCACATTTAAAGGGAGATAATGAACATGAACTCACATACCCCCAAAGATATTATGAATTTCCTTCAATATTTTTCCAAGTGCTTAAAGCCAATCTAGATTTATAAACTTTGCCCAAGGTTCCACACTGATGCAACACATTGAGGACCTGTTACTCTGTAATCAGACTAAGCACGGAGCTCATCTAGACTCCTGTGTTCTCTTACTTTTTTTTTATTATGTTCAGTTAGCCACCATATAGTGCATGATTAGTTTTTGATGTAGTGTTCCATGATTCAATAGTTGCGTGTAACACCCAGTGCTCATCACAACACATGCCCTCCTTAATATCCATCACCGGCTACCCCATCCCCCCCACCCCCTCCCCTCTGAAACACTCAGTTTTTTTCCCAGAGTACGTAGTCTACATACTGAAGAATGAAACTCGACCATTCTCTTACACCGTACACAAAGATAAACTCAAAATGGATGAAAGACCTCAATGTGAGACAGGAATCCATCAAAATCCTAAAGGAGAACATAGGCAGAAACCGCTTCAACATCAGTCATAGCAACTTCTTTCAAGACATGTCTCGAAAGGCAAGGGAAACAAAAGCAAAAATGAACTTTTGGGACTTCATCAAGATAAAAAGCTTCTGCACAGCAAAGGAAACAGTCAACAAAACTAAGAGGCAACCCATGGAATGGGAGAAGATATTTGCAAATGACAGTCAAGAAATGGGCAGAAGACATGAACAGAAATTTCTCCAAAGAAGACATACAAATGGCCAACAGACACATGAAAAAGACACATCAGGGAAATACAAATCAAAACCACAATGAGATACCACCTCACACCAGTCAGAAAGGCAAAAAAATGTTTTATTATGTTACGTTAGTCACCATACAGTACATCATTAGTTTTTGATGTAGTGTTCCATGATTAGAAAGGCAAAATTTAACAAGGCAGGAAACAACAAATGTTGGTGAGGATGTGGAGAAAGGGGAACCCTCTTACACTGTTGGTGGGAATGCAAGCTGGTACAGCCACTTTGGAAAACAGTATGGAGGCTCTTCAAAAAGAAAAAAAACAGGGAGGGCAAAGATGGCAGAGGAGTAGGGGATCCTATTTCAACCGGTCCCTGGAATTGAGCTGGATATCTACCAGACCACTCTGAACATCCATGAAATCAGCTTGAGATGTAAGAAGATATATCTAGATCTCTACAAACAGAATATTGCCAGTGGCTGGTCTCGAGGTATGAAGCGGGGAGCCGTGATTCCGTGGGCAGATATCGGAAGATAAATGGAAGGGGAAGGAAGCTGCCATAAGCGCTTGAGCTGGGAAGGTGAAATAACACAGGAGCACAAAATCCAGGCACAGACTTGCAGACCAGTAGTGGCGGGGAAAGAAGTTTAGGGCAGTCCCCCATACTGAAACCTGGAGCTGTGGGGGTATGCATGTAAATGGGGGGCAGCTGGTGGTTTTAGAAGCACAAAGGACAGAGACGTGCCCGGACCTGGAAGCAAGGACTGAGAGTGCTGCTGTGGGGTGCACAACCCAGGACACTGTGGTTTTAGCAGCACCGACAGAAACGGAGACAGTGTGGCCTGGAGAACTCACTGAAGAACAGACTACAATCTCTCTGCTCTGAGGCAGAGGCTTGGAAATGATCACTTCTACTCTGACTCTCGGAAGAGATGCAGAAAGCCGCCAGGTAAAGCCCCAGAGAACAAAAGCTCCAAAAAACCAGTTTTCACTGAGCCCGTCCCCCCCACAGGGTGCAGTGCAGCAGGCCCTTCCCCCAGAAGACAGGCTGGAAGAACAAGAGGTTGACAACCCTAAGGTCCCTATAAAACAGGTGCATCTTGCTTGGGTTCTGGTCAATAATTTAGACTCTGTACATTCCATCATCCACCCTTCAACAGAATGATTAAGAGGAGGAACCCCCAAAATAGGAAAGACTCAGAGACTGTGACTTCTGCCAGATTTACAAATGGATGTAGATATAAGCAAGATGTCGGAAATAGACTTCAGGGTAACAGTTATGAAGATAATAGCTAGAATGGAGAAATCTATTTATGGCCACATAGAGTCTCTAAGGGCAGAAATGAGAGCTGATCTGGCAGAACTTAAAAATGCTATCAATGAGGTCCAATCTAATCTAGATACTCTAACAGCTAGGTAAACGAGGCAAAAGAACAAATTAGTGATCTGGAAGACAAACTGATAGAAAAGAAGGAACAGGGGGAGGCCTGGAACAAACAACTTAAAATCAATGAAAACAAAATTAGAGAAATAAGTGATGCCATGAAACGTGCCAATGTCAGAATTATTGGGATCCCTGAGGGGGTGTAGAGAGAAAGAGAACTAGAAGATGTATTTGAGCAAATCATAGCTGAGAACTTCCTTAACTTGGGGAATGAAACAAGTATTTGTGTCCTACAGGCAGAGAGGACCCCTTCCAAGATCAAGGAGAACAGACCAACACCCCGGCATGTAAAAGTAAAACTCACAAATCTTAGAACCAAGGAAACCAACTTAAGGGCAGTTAGGGGGAAGAGATTCCTCACGTACAGAGGGAGGAACATCAGAATAACGTCAGGCCTAACCACAGAGACCTGGCAAGCCAGAAAGGCCTGGCAAGACATATTCAGGGTACTAAATGAGAAGGACATGCAGCCAAGAATACTTTATCCGGCAAGGCTGTCATTTAGAATGGATGGAGCTTCCAGGACCGGCAGAAACTGAAAGAATATGTGACCACTAAGCCAGCCCTGCAAGAAATATTAAGGGGGGGTCTATAAAAGGAGAACTACCCCAAGAGTGATATAGAACAGAAATTTACAGAGACAATCTATAGAAACAAGGACTTTACAGGCAACATGATGACAATAAAATCATATCTTTCAATAATCACTCTCAACGTGAATAGCCTAAATGCTCCCATAAAACGGCACAGGGTTGCAGATTGGCTAAAAACACAAGATCCATCCATATGCTATCTACAAGAGACTCATTTTGAACCTAAAGATACATCCAGATTGAAAGTGAAGGGATGGAGAACCATCATTCATGCCAACAGACCTCAAAAGAAAGCTGGGGTAGCAATTCTCATATAAGACAAATTAGATTTTAAGCTAGAGACTGTAGTTAGAGACACAGAAGGACATTATATCATACTTAAAGGGTCTATCCAACAAGAAGATCTAACAATTGTAAATATCTATGCCCCCAACATGGGAGCAGCCATCTACATAAGCCAACTGTTAACCAAAATAAAGAGTCATATTGATAATATGTTAATAGTAGGAGACCTCAACACTCCACTCTCAGCAATAGACAGATCATCTAAGCAGAAAATCAACAAGGAAACAAGAGCTTTGAATGACACACTGGACCAGATGGACCTCATAGATAGATACAGAACATTCCACCCTAAAACAACAGAATACTCATTCTTCTTGAGTGCACATGGAACTTTCTCCAGAAGAGACCACATACTGGGTCACAAATCAGGTCTCAACTGATTCCAAAAGACTGAGATTATTCCCTGCATATTCTCAGACCATAATGCTTTAAAACTGGAACTCAATCACAAGAAAAAATGTGGAAGAAATTCAAACACTTGGACGCTAAAGACCACTCTGCTCAAGAATGTTTGGGTCAACCAGAAAATCAAAGAAGAACTTAAACAATTCATGGAAAGGAATGAGAATGAAAACTCATCAATCCAAAACCTATGGGATACTGCAAAGGGGAAATACATAGCCAACCAAGCCTCAGTCAAAAACATAGAAAAATCCTGAATTCACCAACTAACTTTACACCTTAAAGAACTGGAGAAAAAGCAACAAACGATGCCTAAGCCATGCATTAGAAGAGAAATAATTAAGATTAGAGCACAGATCAATGAATTAGAAACCAGAAACACAGTAGATCAGATCAACAAAACTAGAAGCTGGTTCTCTGAAAGAATTAATAAGATCGATAAACCACTGCCCAGACTTATCCAAAAGAAAAGAGAAAGGACCCAAATTAATAAAATTATGAACAAAAGGGAGAGATAACGACTAATACCAAGGAAATAGAAACAATTATTAGGAATTATTATCAACAACTAAATGCCAATAAATTAAGCAACCTGGAAGAAATGGATGCCTTCCAGGAAACCTATAAACTACCAAGACTGAAACAGAAAGAAATTGACAACCTGAACAGACCAATAACCAGTAACGAGATTGAAGCAGTGATCAAAAACCTCCCCCAAAACAAAAGTCTGATGGATTCCCTGGGGAATTCTACCAAACATTCAAAGAAGAAATAATACTTATTCTCCTAAAGCTGTTTCAAAAAAAAAGAAACAGAAGGAAAGCTTCCAGACTCATTCTATGAGGCCAGCATTACCTTGATCCCCAAACCAGGCAAAGACCCCTTCAAAAAGGAGAATTTCAGACCTATATCTCTGATGAATATGGATGCCAAAATTCTCAACAAAATCCTAGTTAATAGGATCCAACAGTACATTAAAAGGATCATCCACCACAACCAAGGGGGATTTATCCCTGGGATGCAAGGGTGGTTCAACATT
>NW_028042650.1:0-455 GCF_054177405.1 Leptonychotes weddellii
ATCGAGTCCCGCATCGGGCTCCCTGCTCGGCAGGGAGTCTGCTTCTCCCTCTGACCCTCCTCCCTCTCATGCTCTCTGTCTCTCATTCTCTCTGTCTCAAATAAATAAATAAAAAAAATCTTTAAAAAAAAAAAAAAAGAACACTAAAGGAGGCTGCCAGCCTCACTGATGTGTGAACGGGTGATGTCTAAATATACTAACGCAGGCAGCAGGGACACAGGGAGACAATTTCATTGGCTAATTGTGTGACGACTGCTCCCCCTTCGATGCCTCCATGTCACTGTGGCTTGGGGACAGCCTTTGCCTCCCCACCCCGGGGGGAAAAAAAAAAAAACAGAAAAGGAAGAGACAGCAAAAATAAAAAGCCTCCCAGGCAGGGCCCCTTTTGTAGGAACCGTGCCAAAGACCGTCTGAGCGGCACAGGGCGGCAAGGGGGCAGGGCTTATGGTGGATTT
>NW_028042651.1:0-455 GCF_054177405.1 Leptonychotes weddellii
CCAAAGACACAGATGTAGTGAAAAGAAGGGCCATATGCACCCCAATGTTCATAGCAGCAATGTCCACAATAGCCAAACTGTGGAAAGAGCCGAGATGCCCTTCAACAGAGGAATGGATAAAGATGTGGTCCATATATACAATGGAATATTACTCAGCCATCAGAAAGATTGAATACCCAACTTTTACATCAACATTGATGGGACTGGAGGAGATTATGCTAAGTGAAATAAGTCAAGCAGAGAAAGTCAATTATCCTATGGTTTCACTTATTTGTGGAACATAAGGAATAGCATGGAGGATATTAGAAGAAGGAAGGGAAAAATGAAGAGGGAGAGATCAGAGGGGGAGATGAAATATGAGAGGCCTTGGACTCTGAGAAACAAACTGAGGGTTTTTGGGGGGGAGGGGCATGGGTTAGCCCAGTGATGGGTATTAAGGAGGGCACATATTGCAT
>NW_028042652.1:0-455 GCF_054177405.1 Leptonychotes weddellii
ATTTATTTTTAATCAATTAGAGTTTTGCCTCAATGATGTGTGTGTGTCCATGTGTGTCCATCCTGCAAATTCACGGTAATGTGCAAGGAAACTCATGGCAAAGTACAAGTGCTACGCAAACTAAAAAACACTATTATGATTATCCCGATCTTAGGAATCCAATGTCAGCTTGAGCATTACTTCTCAGGTCAACAATACCTTTAAGAAAGTGCTGATGCCAGCTAATAAAATGGTACATTATCCTAGAATGTCATGCCTGCCTTCCATTCTTCTAAGACACAGGAGACATTCAATTCTTAACTTCTCAAATGTGGAAAACAAAGTCATTTGCAAAGACTTCCAGTCTGAAATTACTTCCAGCACTGGATGAGCCACTCCCTGGACACCAAGGAGAGATTCCCTTTAAACAGCTTTACACCCCACGCATGAAGTATTTTCATGGCCTGGACCACTAA
>NW_028042653.1:0-455 GCF_054177405.1 Leptonychotes weddellii
CACACCCCCTTCCTCATCCTCCCCCCCATAAATTATTTTAAAGCAAACCCAAAACATCCTATCATTGCATTTGTAAATATTTTATTTATGAACTTCTAAAAGATGCAGATCTTTTAGAAATATTGTTTTTATTTACAGATAAGAAATAGGCTGGATGTATTATATACATCAATAAGTAGTCAGAAAACATAACAAAGCAAGACTGGAGAGATTTAGAAACTCCCATAAAGTCATGAGTCAGGCAAGAGTTAGCTCACCTCAAACCCGTATCTTCTGCTGCTTCAAGCTCTGCTCTTTCCAGCTGTACTCTGTGACCTCTCTGGCAACCTGTCCCCTACCATGGGATGGCTCTGCTGAGTTAGACTTTGGACTCAGATTTAAGGGGAAAGCTCCGCCTGGCACATAATCTGCCTGAAGTCCTGCAGAAAGGTCTCCTGGTAAACCCAGAATCTTGC
>NW_028042654.1:0-455 GCF_054177405.1 Leptonychotes weddellii
TTCGCTTAAAAAAAAAAAAGAACTTTCTTGGGGTAATAGAAATATTTGCTTTCCTGATGGTTTTGATGGCTTCACAAACATATACATCTTCTAAAACTGACCAATTATTATTAATTTTCTGCTTTATGTCAATTATCTTTTAGAAATTCATTAAAATAGAGAAGTCTGAGACCCATGAAGATGACACAAGAGTGTTTTCCAATCAATGAATCGTGAAGAGGAAATCTCTGTTTCTTTCATTGTACTAGATTCATAGTTTTCATCCACAACTAAAATACATCATACCTATAACCCTGGATTATATTTATGAGTTTTCCTATATCTTCCTCATGTTTTCCTTGTACACCTAGTTGATAGCATAATTCCTTAATAATATATATATATTCACTCACTAATGATTTATTAAGCACCTACTTTATACCAGTGTTCTAAGCACTGAGGCACAGCAGAAAATA
>NW_028042655.1:0-455 GCF_054177405.1 Leptonychotes weddellii
CAGTGCGCTTCGCTGGCCTCGGCCCTGGCCACCCTCCTCTCCTCCCACCCTTACAAATTAACATAGTACTGCTCCAACGGTGGGTTTCTCCGAGCGTGCCTCTTTCTTGCTTCTCCGCCACCACAGCCTGGCAGCCTCGAAGCTCTTGCCATCCTGTTTCCATCTTCCCCAGAGCCCCTGTGGCCTGACTCCCCTGCGCAGGTCAAAAGTGCAACCTTGGGCGCAAGCAGTGACCTGAGCGCTGGCACCCACCTCTGCCTCATTTCTGCCCCTCTCCCCTTCCCCACCAACTCCTCCAAAACCAATCCTTCCTCTGGAAAGATAAGACTCTCTTCTCAGTTCCTGGATCCCCTTCCTCTGATTCCCATTTCCTTTTATTCCAGACTCAGGCGGCTCTTTGTGAAGGGGATGTGGCGTTTTGCACAAATATTTAATCTTTTCCAATCTGCCCTCTG
>NW_028042656.1:0-455 GCF_054177405.1 Leptonychotes weddellii
CTGGGTTGGCTTCACTCTCGGGCACGTTGTCTCCCGGCGGTGACCAAGACGCCGCCCTGGGCACCGAGTCTCTCCCCGCCGGATCCGGCCCGAGCCGCGGGGCAGCCTCTCATTGGCCCATTTGGGGTCACATGTCCACCCCGTAGCCAATCAGAGTGTCCTAGAGGCTGGACGGCCGGCTTGTCCCCGCCTGGTCGCATGTCCACCCCTGGTGCTGGGGGATGGGGTGGCCACTGCTCGGTCCACACGGTGGCTTGGTGTGACGGAGGCGTGTCCCCGGGGGGAAGCAAAGTGGACAGGGGTGGACACCCAGAGGCAGAAATCACGGATGCTCCTGTGGTTCCTTGTCCCAGAGCGGGAGAGCGAGTCTGAGAGGTGGCCCGTGCCCCAGCCAAGGCCACGGAGCTCCAAATGGCCAGAGAACGGTTTTCGGTGCGGGGCTTCACACGCAGCTC
>NW_028042657.1:0-455 GCF_054177405.1 Leptonychotes weddellii
AAGCTGTAGAGCAAGGACTAAAGTCACAGCTGGTGCCAAACTCATAGGAGGAAAGTACAGTCCCTTCCAGGCAGTGGAGACGTGAGAGACAGTGCATGGGCTTTAAATCAAGGCACCAACACTTCAGTGCCCCGTTTCTCAGATGCCGACCCTGGGCCGACTCAGTCCTCAAGGCTCTGTTCCCTCACAGAGCACACAAAGACAGTTATGGCGCCTTTCCTCTTCTCGTGCTTGATCAAATGCCATCTAAAAGCCTGCTCAGAGGTGAGGTTTATTATAGATGAAGTTATGATCGACTCAGCAACAGAGATTCGGAAGTATGGTTTTTGTTCATTTCCAGCCCTGTGAACATGTTCTTTGGTGGTGATGACATTTCCCCCCAGGTTTATGGAGGTATCCCTGGTGTACAATAAACTCCGGAGGCCCGGCAGCACCAGGCTTCCCTGAGACAATGC
>NW_028042658.1:0-455 GCF_054177405.1 Leptonychotes weddellii
CTCCGATTTCCCCCGCTTCATTCTTCCCCTCCCGCTACCTTCTTCTTCTTCTTTTTTTTTTCAGTACTTTAGGTTTTGTAGGCTGTGGGATCTCTGTCTCATCTACTCAACTCTGCCACTGTAGCATCAACACAGCCATGGATGATACGTAAGTGAATGAACATGGATGGCTGTGTTCCCATAAAATGTTATTTATGGATACCGAAGTTTAAACTTCATATAATTTGCACATCAAAAAAAGTTTTAGTTCTTTTTCAACAATTTAAAAATATGAAAACCATTTTTTTAAAGATTTTATTTATTCATTTGAGACACAGATACAGAGAGAGAGAGAGAAAGCATGAGCAGGGAGAGAGGCAGAGGGAGAGGGAGAAGCAGGCTCCTTGCTCAGCCAGGAGCCCAATGTGGGGCTCCATCCCAGGACCCTGGGATCATGACCTGAGCCGAAGGCAGAC
>NW_028042659.1:0-455 GCF_054177405.1 Leptonychotes weddellii
AGCTGGTGGTACAAGGAGGGAAAGAATCAAGCCCGTTGACATGTTGGGCTACAGTTCTAACCTCCTTTGGTTGGATGTGATAAACTGAATTTAATCTGAGGACTTCCCCGGTAAGAGAAAGCCAGTTACCTAATACCCAGCAATCATAACTCAGCTGAGAAGAAGCACTGTCACCCTACCAATTGCCAATTATATCCATTGTTAGTTATGAAGACTTGGAGGGACCTTGAAAGGAGCCTATCCTTGAGTAGGGGTGGGAGAATGAGGGAATTAAATATTTACTCAATTTGTTTCATTCCATTGATTTCTCTGCAGCACTAGAGAAATAACTTTTTTTAAAAAAAGAAGGTTGTAGTTAGTAATGTTTAATTCAGTCAAACATGAACACGTGGAGGGAGGTTGGTAGCACATCATCTCTACATTAGCCGTTAGTCCAAATGCCTTCGTGCAATCTA
>NW_028042660.1:0-9541 GCF_054177405.1 Leptonychotes weddellii
TTTAACAAGAATTACACTACCTCTTAGTAATTCACTGACCTCCCACCCTGCTCCTTGGCTATAAATTCCTACTTCTCCTTACTGTATTTGGGATTGAGCCCAATCTCCTTCCTCACTACAAAACCCCCTTGTAGACTGAAATAAAGTCTTCTTTGCCATCTTTAGCAAGTGTCATGAATAATTTTTTCTTTAACAGGAACAGTCTAAAAAATTATATACATCAGGTGATAGCTGTCCATGACTGCTTTATAGCAGTCTCTGAAAGAAAAATTTGTTCTTTCTCCTGGCCACCTCTTATTCTGCCAATGCCTCATAAAATGTGGACGTGAAACATAAATATTCCCAACCATGATGTGGTGATTCAGCAGAAAGTGGAATATAGTTAAACTGCACTTTGCATCTCTGCCTGGTTCACACTTCGGGGACACATCCGCCTGGCATCACAAGCCATTTGCCCTTCCCAAATCCCTAAGAGACAACTAATGGCAAGGAAAATGTAACATGAAAAAGGTATTTTTCAAAACAAATTGACTTCAAATTAGGCATTGGTGCCTGTAGGTAGTATGAAAATGAAATGATCTAGAAAGCAATTTATACCTTTAGTGAACTCCAGAATGTACTGTGCATTGGCAAACTTTAATATAAGGTTTTGGGAAAGGGGATATTCAGGGACATCAAAACTAGTGGCTTAGAGTTCTTGAGGACTGCTTTTGAATGACACTAGCTCACCCCTTTCCAATTTACTGCAGGCAGTTTGACATACAACTCCAACTCTATGCCTGAAAATCCTTCCCTCTCCTCCTCCAGCCAAACTCACTTGAAGAAATATGGAAATAGCCCAGAATATCTCTTCAGGGGCAAAAGGAAAGCATTTCTAAATATTTTTCCATCACCCAAGCCATCTAAGATTCCCACTGAGGCTACTTTTAGGGAGAAAGAGAACAATTATTCTCTCCAAGGAGAAAAGGGTGCCTTCTCTCCAATTCACTCCTGCAAAGATTAACTTTATGAAAATTGCTGCCAGACATCTATTTCATTAAGAAAATCTAGATGAGGCTGTGTGGCTATTAATTACCCACCAACCTTCCTCCTTAATACATACATCCAGACATGTGTGCTCACACACACAAGCATGTACACACACACACACACCACACAAATTAAACATGACAAGCAGAGTGATTAGTTTTCCCAAAAACTGTGATGTGATGTGGGGATTGGGAAACTGGGGTGAGTAGTTCTTATTAAATATTAAAATATAAAAGAGAAGTTGTGGCATGTCCTTGGACAAGAAAATAAAGGATCTGTTTTTATTTGTTAAACATTCATCGAGGCTCTAATATTTCTGGTAAACTGAAATTACGAAAGTGCAGCATCCACCCTCTCAGGAGCTTGTTATTTTGGTGGGGATAGAAGGATATGGAAGGAAGTTAGGTCTGTTAAACACCCAATTAATTGTAACACCAAGGCCAACAATCTCAGGGCCATGGGAAAAGTATATGGTAACATGAAGAGGTTTTTTACATTCTTTGTTCTTCCTCTTGCCATGATCCATGTTGAGCCTGGCACCTGGCATCCTCATGCTGATCACCCTCCCTGACCACATAGCAGACTCTACTCCTTCCCAAGAGTGACTCTACCAGTAGAGTGAGCCTTCTCACCCCCCTGCTTCATTTCTGGGTAAATAAGGACCAGTATTTTGAGTGGTCTTTTTGTACTTAGATGACTCTGTATCTGGCCAGAGAAGCAAGAATTTTCTATTTGTAAATCTGGTTGCCTAAGGATCGGTGAGACAATTTAGTGAGCATTGCTCTAGACACTAAGATCCAGCTTGGTGGTTCTAAAACAGTGAGAAGGAGCTGTTGGGGTTCAACAACAGGGACAAGAATTGCTCTGAGACTCTATTTCTGGCCCACCGAGACACTGCTTAAGAAATTTCCTCTGCCCACTTTGGATAAAGTCAGCTCGAGGTCCATCTACTCCAGAGGCTCTGCTTACACTCACAGAGAGAATTAACTCCTCTGGGACTCCATTGCAACCATTATGGGATTCTCTCATAACACTCTATTACATGCATTGCCTTACACAATTTGTGCCCACTCAGTTATAAGTTCCTCAGGAGTAGGAATGTGTGTTTTGTAAAGATCAACATAATAATAAAAACAATAATAAAAACTTACTTTTATTGAGTTCTTACTATGTACCTGCAACGTGTTAAGTGAATTATATGCATTTTCTGTGGCATATTGTTCTTTCCAAACACAGTCACAATATTGTCACCCATCCTACATGCACTTTTGCCATGTGTTATTTCCCTATCCCGTCAAGAGGTGGGATCTAATTAACCTCCTTCTTCAGTATGAACTGGTCATAGTGACTTACTTGTAACCAACTGACTGTGGTAGAGTGCTGGCTCTGAGGACTTACAACTTCTGTCTTGCTCTCTGAATACTTCCTAGGGTCACCTCCTCTTAAAATCCAGCTCCCATTCAGTGGGAAGCCCGAGGTACATAGAGACACCACAGGCAGGCACTTCAACAGAGAGTTGCATCTGAGCCCACCCTTTAGTGATCCAAGTGTGGGTGCCAGTCCCATGAGCAAAGACACCTTCTGACTTTTCCAGTCCCAGCCATTTGAATCTCCCTAGCTGAGACCTTGCCTACTATGTCTTATCTGAATTCCAAACCTACATGTCCTGACAGCGTAGTAAGTAGTATTCATGTTATGCTACTAAGTTTAGAGTGGATTTGTTACACAGCAGTGGATGATCTAAATCCCTCACAGTGCTATGATGTAGGTACTATTACTCTCCCTAATTTAAAGGTAAGTACATTGGGGCTTTAATGGTTGATGAAAAGAGTAATGCCCAGAAACATGTATTGAGTCCTTCTCCATGTCGGGAATGTTGTGTAGATCATCTCATTTAATCCACAAAAAGCTGAAGTAGGTCAGTTTTAAGAATCATATTTTAGGGCGCCTGGGTGGCTCAGTCGGTTGGGTGACTGCCTTCGGCTCGGGTCGTGATCCTGGAGTCCCGGGATCGAGTCCCGCATCGGGCTCCCTGCTCGGCGGGGAGTCTGCTTCTCCCTTTGACCCTCCTCCCTCTCATGCTCTCTGTCTCTCATTCTCTCTCTTGCAAATAAAAAAAAAAAAGAATCATATTTTAAATATGGAGATACTGATGCTGCAAGATATTAGGTAACTGGCCCTAAAATACACAATGAACCATGAGGAGCATCAAGCTTTGAACCCAAGGAGTCCTTTCTAGAGCTTGAGGTCTGTAATCTGTATCCTGCAAATCCAGGCTGCCACTCATTAGACAAGTGAAACAGTGGATGAACATGAGCACTGGGGCAGCCCCTGGTGTCTGTCTCACTCTATTAGCCTATGTGGCATGGTGATTAAAGCTTAAGAAAAAGGCCTGAGTAAATCTGGGCCAAGCATTGTAAGAAGACAGAGAAATGGATATTTCGGTTTATGTTTGCTTTCTCTTTCCAACTCTGTTCGGGTTTTGCCTCATAGATTTTGACATTGTGTTGATAGATGCATACACAGTAAGGATTGTTACGACCCCCTAGAGAATCGGCCCCTCTGTTATTATGTAACTCCTCTCTTTATTTTTTATCATTTGAAGTCTGCTTTATCAGAAATTAACATAGATATTCCATATTCCCTTGGCTTAGTGTTACCATGGTATATTTTTCTCCATCTCTTTGTTCTTAACCTGTCTTTTCATGTTTAAAGTGGGTTTCTTGTAGACAACATATATCTGGGTCTTCTGTTTCATCCATTCTGACAATTTCTGTTTTTTAATTTGTGCATTTGGGCCATATACATTGTTAAAAAGAAAACCACAGGCCCAAAATGGCGTCACATAGGCCGAGTCCCCAAACTAGGGCTTAATACCGAATCTAATTGCAGTTTCAACCGCCCCTAGAAATGTAGTCTTAACCAGTAGGACCCGAATTCTCTGAACTCAAAGAAGTAATCTGCCACCTGGGCCTTCCCCATCCCCCAAAGGAAGACGAAGTAATCTGCATGATAAGACCCCCTTGCTCTTCCCCCTAAGGGAAAGACCTCGCCTAGAACAATCTTTTTCTTTTGCTAATAATTTTCTGACCCCCTCCTTCTATAAAATCCTTCCATTTTATACAACCCCTTAGAGCTCCCCTCTACTTGCTAGAAGGGATGTTGCCAGAATCATAAATCATTTAATAAAGCCAATTACATCTTCAAATTTAATCGCCTGAATTTTGTTTTTTCATATTTAAGGCAATATTAAAATATTTGGACTAATAGTAACAAATTGTGTAATTGTTTTCTATTGACTGTATTTGTTTTTTGGTTCTCTCCATTTGTCCTACCTTCTCTGGTTTTAACTGAGCATTTTAAGATTCCATTTGATCATTGCTCTTGATGTATAAATTTTACATCTATTCTTTACTTTCGTAGTTGTTACAGAGTTTCTAATATTCAATTAACTAATCTAAGTTTACCTTCAAATCATACTACTCTGCCTAATGTGTAGCGCAGTTAACTTAGAATATTACCAATTTCTCTCTCCCACCTTATGACATTGCTACCTTTCATTAGTCATTGGGCTAGGGAAAGTGGGAGTGATGCATGACTGCTAATGGATATAGGGTATTTAAATACTTGTAATTAGTGGTGATGGTTGCACAACCTGGTAAATATAGTAAAAGCCACTGAACATTTTAGAAGGTTAAATTTTGTGTTTTGGAAATTATATTTTGTAAAGCTGTTGCTAAAAATCTGGCATACTATGTGATTCCATTTATGTAATATTCTGAAATGGAGAACAAATTAGTGGTTGCAAGTTGTTGTGGATGGGGGGAGTCAGGTGAGGTGGATATAAAGGTCAAAGAGGGGACTTTTTCAGGGTCAGGACTGTGATACACATACACAAATGAGTGCAAGTAAAGCTAAAGAAAATTGAATAAGGTCGGTGTATTGTGTCAATGTCAATAACCTGGTCATTACATTGTACTATAATTTTGCAAGTGGTTGTCATTGTGGAAAATTGCTTAAAAGGTACATGGGATCTCCCTCTATTATTTCTAACAACTGCATGTGAATCCATCATTATCTCAAAGTGAAATTTTAAATAAGAAAAGGTGCAAATCGGGGAGCCTGGGTGGCTCAGCTGGTTAAGGGGTGGGCTCTTGATTTGGCTTAGGTCATGATCTCAGGGTTGTGAGATCAAGCTCCACCTCTCTCTCCCTCTCCCTCTGCACCTTCCCCCTCCCATGCGCTCTCTCTTTCTCTCCCAAAAAAAAAAAAAGTGTAAAGCAACCAAGATACACTTCTAGAGGACTAGACAAATAACCTGCAGTACACCCAGAATATGGAATATTACTCAGCACTAAAAAGAATGGAGCTATGAAGCCACAAAAAGAGATGGAGGAAACTTAAAGGCATATTCCTAAGTGAAAGAAGCCAGTCTGTCTGAAAAGGCTACATAGTGTCTGATCCCAACTATAGACATCTGGAAAAGCTAAAACCATGGAGGTAGTGAAAAGATCAGTGGTTGCCAGGGGTTTGTTGGGGAGACAGAGATGAACATGCAAGGCACAGAGGATTTTCAGGGTAGTGTGACTATTCTGTATGGTGTTGTAAGTGTGGAAACTTGTCTTTATACATTTGTCAAAATCACCACAACAGCAGGGTGTGTTTTTAATGGGTTGATAGAAAACATCACATAGAATATATAACACCAAGAGTAAACCCCAATTTAAACTAGGGACTTCAGTTGATAATGATGTGTCAGTGCTGGTTCATTGATTATAATAAATATATCACCCTGTAGTGCTGGGACGCTGACAGAGAGGGAAGCTCTCATGTGTGTGTTTGGGGCGGGGGGGAATCTGTGGGAGAAATCTCTGTACTTGCTCGATTTTGCTGTGAGCCTGAAACTGCTCTAAAATATAGTCTATTAATTTTTTAAAAGTGGATAGAGGGAAGAGTAGCCCATCCATTATTTTTTTAAGAAGAAATATCACAACAGAAGCTACCTTATTCATCCTTAACTTGCTGAATTATCCAATACCGAATTAATCAATTAAGCACATTGACGGATATACGTGACAGTGCAGAAAGCTTGGGACTAGCAAGCTATTCTTTAGCCTAAACACAAATTTCTAAAGCTGTTTATATCATTTATATTGATTACACTATAATCAAGTATTATGAAACTAATGTATCAGTATGAAGAGAGAGCTGCCGAGTATAATACAATTAAGCTGGATATTTTGGAAGAACCCCATAAGACATTAAAATACTGTTCTCAAATTGGGAATGGAAGAAACAATTGTAAAGTATTGGCATTTTTTCATTTTAAAAAGTCTAGCAAAATTCTGCACTCACATCGCTTTGCAAAAGTTCTACTTCAAATAACTAACTGCAAATAACTACGTAACTATGTAAGAAAGGTGATAAGACACAACATGGCCCCATTCACATTTTTGAATTGAAATAAAATAGTTACGGTTAATGTCTGGAAACTTTATAATTCCTGCTTTACCAATGTGTCCCGACAAACCAGCCCTAGCCACGCTAACTATGAGGGTTGTCCTCAATATTCCACACAGTTTGGATACACAGAAAGTTTAACTGTGCTGAAAGGTGGATGTGCCACATCCACAGAGAATGGATTTCAAAATCTGTCAAACTTGTATAGAGCTATTGCTGAGAGAATCTGGAAAATGTCACACGAACTTCGGGTAACTTGCAGTCTATAAATTACAGACCATGTTTAGTGTAGGGGCCCCAGGAGGAAAGGGGGCATCAGGCAGGCCTCAAAATCATCTGTGGGATTTAACCCCATCCCCAGCACACAACTTGTGGAGGAGATAACATGTGCTCGTGTGTGCACGCGTAGGGAAGGGGCAGTCATAAGTGGGAAGAAAGGTTTATTTCATGGCTTTCTAACACCATTTAAGTCTTTTTAACAAAATCCATCCACAGGTTTCAGAGCCATGGAAAAATGATCCATTGTTCTTTTCACTGTGTTTTCCAAAACTATTGGCACTCCATCCATAACAGCAGGGTATGTTTTTAATGCGCTGATAGAAAACATCACTCATAACCAAAGATAGGACCGATGGTATATTTGTCACGCAGCTTGGCTTTGCAGTTCAATTTGAAAGCTCCTGCTGTCAAAGGAAATGTTTAGATGACTCAGCCAAGGAGCTGGTTTATTGGTTTTGGCATCAGACAACAGGTGAATAATTCATGGAGGAGAGAGGTTTTAGTAGTTGTTTATACAATCTGCCCAGCCATGGCCACGGTTATTTAGGTTGGTGAACTGGACAATATTTCACGTCTCATGAGCCTGATGAGTTCTGCGGATGGGCTGATGTTGCCACTATTTGCTTAAAATGATTGGAGTCAAGTTCTCACTTCACCAGTATACTCTCCAGCTACCCGGAGGAGCAACATCTAGGCTTCGGGGCATCTGTGTTAGACAAGTTCCTCTAGTCCAATTTGGCAGGAGCCTGCAGGAAATTCCTGCTGCACCTTTTTAATGAGCTGGGACATCTAACCGGCTGTCCCAACTCTGGCTACAGAGTGCACTTTATCACAAGAGCTTGCCTGTGTTTGCAAGGATATTCCAGCATGGTGAATACCCACTCTCGCAGGGATGCTGGATGTACTACGCCCAGCAAGGAAGCCCTGGTCCACTCTGAAGGGAGAGACAGGGGAGCCACGGGACATGTTTACGCTTACAGTGTGCAAAACACGCCCCCACACACAAACACAAAAACAAATCAATGGGTCTCTCTGAAAAGTCACATGGCACGTTAAAAAGACATTTCCATAAGACGTGGACCACCTGGATTCTGCTATCAATATTCACTAGCTTTGGGAATTTGAATGTCTCCCCTTCTTGAGAAAACCAGTTTCCAGCCTGATGTGTTTTAGGGGTTTGAAGGGTTGGTCTCTAAGTTATTACCCAGGCCTGACGTTCTAGGATAAAAAAAATTTATTAAAATTTGAAGCAAATTCATCATGGAACTAAGGACAGCAAGTTTTTAGGGAGGGATTTAGTGAAATATCAGAAGACAGTAGGTATCTGTGTGTTGCCTAATGGACATAAGATGGAGACACAGAATTTCCGGTTTCTTTACTGGCCACAGGCCCAGGGCACATCACAGAAACCCTCGGAGGCTGTCCGCATTGGGGAAATCAAAGCTGCCGCACCTGCCTCACATTGATATGAGGGACTACCAGAGATCCTGAGGGAGGACACCCTCAAGTGAAGCGAAAATAGGGCACATGTATTATTCGTAGCATCAGAATACTTTGTTCCATCCAGCCCACGGTGATTTCTTCTTACCCAGTTTCCATCTTTCCTGGGGCCATCATATATAAAAATAGTAATTCTCACAATAATAGCACTTGCAATAGCTCCTTTTATTGTCTGCCAAGTGCTAAGCACCTTGCCAAGCCCTTAAAAACGTTATCTCATTTAATTCTCACAACTCGGCAAAGACTGTGTCATCAACCATGTTTCACATTTGAGGAAATTAAGATGTAAGGAGGTAAAACACAAGCAGAAGGTCCACAGCTGACAGGGGTCAGAGCCTTTCTCCCTTTGAGCACAGTGCTTTATGAAGTGATCACACTGACCATAATCTCTGTACTGAAAAGAATTACCCAAGGGTAAGAGAAGCTTCCAAACTCTTGAATCAGACTCTTTTTAATGGCGTTCACTATCACTGGAAGAGCACGTCCTGTTCTCTCAGTACTGTATAATTCACGGAATGCTTTTACAGCGCCTCTCTCCACTCTGACGCGGGGGTGACCTGTGTCCGGGATGCGGCAGGTGAGCAGGGCAAGGCAGCATCGAACCCGCTCGCTCACTCATTTGTTCTCCACCATCACCTGTGATGCAAGCAGGGTACACGTTTTAAGCCTAGTTCTACAGATGGGAAAACTCGGGCTCAGAGTTTTCCTTTACTAACCCCTCACCCCTTCCTGCGAAACAGAGGCAACTGCCAATTTCTGTTCTCCATGAGGTAGTTTTAACCTGAGGGTTTGAAATATACTAAGTCATCTAATGGCCCCCTGTGGACTCTTGCCCCACCAATCTCATTATTACCTTTTTCAATGACCCTTTTGAATGAGAAAGTGAAGTTTTTCAATGAACCACATTAGCTCTCTCATTTCCATTATTCATTTTCAGATTAGTTTAGGCATTTCCATTATTCATTTTCAAACCATCCTAGCACTTATACTTTTTCTGAACTTTCTCTGTAAGTTTCAGCTTTGAGGACAGTGTCCTAGTTGGTCAAGATGTGAAGATGGAACAACAACAACAACAAAATGTGTAGATGGAACTGCTCCTTCTTCTCCAACACTGGTCAGCCTCGGTCCCTCTTCCTGCCTGCGGTGGGTCATCTGACCCCCTTCTGTGTGCCCGGGAGACTTCGCCTGGATGTGAAAGCCTCCATTGCTACGTACTCTGAACTATGATGCCATGTACGATGTTCCGTACAAAAAACCACTATATACCATATGC
>NW_028042661.1:0-455 GCF_054177405.1 Leptonychotes weddellii
GATGCTCTTTAGCCTCCATGTATTTGCGTTCTTTCCAACTTTCCTCTTGTGTTTGAGTTTGAGTTTCAAAGCCTTGTGGTCCAAAAATATGCAGGGAATGTTCCCAGTCTTTTGGTACTGGTTGAGACCTGATTTGTGTCCCAGGATGTGATCTATTCTGGAGAATGTTCCATGGGCACTAGAGAAGAATGTGTATTCTATTGCTTTGGGATGGAACTTTCTGAATAGTTCTATGAAGTCCATCTGGTCCAGTGTGTCCGTTAATGCCCTTATTTTCTTGTTGATCTTTTGTTTAGATGATCTGTCCATTTCAGCGAGGAGGTTGTTAAATTCCCCTACTATCCTTGAATTGTTGTCGAGGTGTTTCTTTGGTTTTGTTGTTAATTGGCTTACACGATTGGCTGCTCCCATGTTAGGGGCATAAATATTTACAATTGTTAGATCTTGTTGTTGGA
>NW_028042662.1:0-455 GCF_054177405.1 Leptonychotes weddellii
GGGAGCCCGATGCGGGACTCGATCCCGGGGCTCCAGGATCATGACCTGAGCCGAAGGCAGTCGCTTAACCAACTGAGCCACCCAGGCACTCCTATGGTTTTCTTTTTTTTTTAATGTTTTTTTTTTTTTTTGAAGATTTTATTTATTTATTTGAGAGAGAGAGAGAATGAAAGACAGAGAGCATGAGAGGGAGGAGGGTCAGAGGGAGAAGCAGACTCCCCACTGAGCAGGGAGCCTGATGCGGGACTCGATCCCGGGACTCCAGGATCATGACCTGAGCCGAAGGCAGTCGCTTAACCAACTGAGCCACCCAGGCGCCCCTCTACCTTTTAATATTTCTTTTTCTGTACCATGGGCAAGCATATTCCAAATACTTTAGGGAGACAGGGCAATAGAAAGGGAGACTCACATTAAAAGATGTTACTCTTCCCCTTGCCCAGCTCATGTTTCAAAAA
>NW_028042663.1:0-455 GCF_054177405.1 Leptonychotes weddellii
CTTTGTTTTTGAGAACTGCACTTTACTGCCTCTTGTACCACATGTGGTATTGTTAAAATCCTCAGCCCTTCTTTCTTCACTTCAAGGAGAAGCAGTCTTTTTTTTTTTTTTTCCTTTCAAGAGAAATTTATTTATTTATTTATTTATTTTTAAATTTTTTTATTCTTATGTTAATTCCCATACATTACATCATTAGTTCTAGATAAAGTGTTCCATGATTCATTGTTTGTGCATAACACCCAGTGCTCCATGCAGAACGTGCCCTCCTCAATACCCACCACCAGGCCAACCCATCCTCCCACCTCCCTCCCCTCTAGAACCCTCAGTTTGTTTTTCAGAGTCCATCGTCTCTCATGGTTCGTCCACCCCTCCGATTTCCCCCGCTTCATTCCTCCCCTCCCGCTACCTTCTTCTTCTTCTTTTTTTTTCTTAACATATCTTGCATTATTTGTCTC
>NW_028042664.1:0-455 GCF_054177405.1 Leptonychotes weddellii
CAGCGCCACCCCCCCCCCTGCCCTCCTCCAGCTCCCTTGAAGATTTGCAGCTTGCAGGGTGTGTGTGAGAGCCACCCTCGTCCTCAGTGTGCCCAGTCTTCCCTTCTCCCCCTGAGTGGCACCAGGGCCGGGGCCGGGCACAGGCCTGTGCTCTAGGATGGGAAAGGATGGGATCCCCACATGGGAGTTCCACGACTGAGTCCCCTCATCCTGATTGTCCTGAGCAGCTGGGCCAGAGTCCTGGGGGAGCTAAGGAGTAATGAGGAAGAAGGAGAGTGAGGATCGCCTTGTCTGATGGAGGAGGGAGGGTGCGCTCTCACACACATACTCACTGGGGTATACAGTTTGAGCTTCTTCTGCCCTCTCCCCTGCTTAAAAAGACTCAACAATACACAAAATCATTAGAAAATCAATAAGAAAATCTTCTCTTGGGGTGTCTGGGAGGCTCAGCCGGT
>NW_028042665.1:0-455 GCF_054177405.1 Leptonychotes weddellii
TGCTATTGTCATTAATTTCACTGTTATCAAAACTAATATTTTATGAGCACTGATGACCTTTCACTTCCAAGAAACGAATGGGAAGAAAGAAAAGAAAGGTCAGGAGCCTTTGAATGACTAAAACGGGCAACTTAGAAAGTGTTCGGGTACATAAGCACTGCAGGTGGCCGCAGACACTTCTCCAAGCTCCTCTTGAGCTTTCTGATCCAGTTCCTTTAACGCTGAGAGTTCGCAAAGCAAGGTGTTCCTCCCATCACTGGAATACAACCAAGTAGCACTCAATAACACAATTTTATCTCCCTTCTCCTTTTAGAGCTGCCTCAGGAGAAGACGATCAACCACTCTTCCACTTGCCGGGTAATTTTTGTGGAAGAAAAGCAACATCCAAAATTGGAAGGAGCTTGTTTAACTCTCCAAAGAAAGAGGCATTGTGATCTTTTCGTGTTTTGCGGCAT
>NW_028042666.1:0-455 GCF_054177405.1 Leptonychotes weddellii
TTGGTGTGGTCTATATTGTTTCTGCCAGCTCGGGATTATTCCCCTAGCATTCCATGCGCAAACCTGGGGGAGCGGCCAGCATCCTGAGCATTTCCGCAAATAATCCACACACAGGAGGGACCACATCGCATGCTGCAGCTTCTCACTTGCACTGTCTCCTCCTCTCTCCTTACTTTACTTCATTGGGCATTTTCCTTCACGCTAGCCAAACCCTAAGGGTGTGCCCTTTGACCTCCCAGCTGCACCCCGTGTGGTCGGTGCCTCCCACCCTGGCTCAGACTGCACCTGCTGTGGGGAGAGAAGCATTCTGCCTTCCTGGCTCTCTGTGATGGTGATCCAAAACAGCAACAAGAAAACAAACAACAGCAACAACAGAGGTCCTCTGTCTTGGTATAATAGGGATGATCAGATAAGGATGGCCAGTTATTTCCCTTGCTTACATTAAAAAGCAAAGT
>NW_028042667.1:0-455 GCF_054177405.1 Leptonychotes weddellii
AACAGCTTACTGTATCCTATAACATTTAAGTTTTTTAACATTTTTTGGAAAAATAATTCACGTTTAAAGAAAACAGTGTTTTCAAGCAAGTTTTTTAGAAGACTATACCACATTTGGTTTTATTTTTTAAATTTCTTATTTGAGGGCACCTGGGTGGCTCAGTCGGTTAAGCGTCAGCCTTTGGCTCAGGTCCTGATCCTGAAGTCCTGGGATTGAGCCCCGCGTTGAGCTCCCTGCTGAGCAGGGAGTCTGCTTCTCCCTCTGCCTCTGCCCCTCCCCTCAGGCTCACTCTCTCTCTTAAATCAATAAATAAAATCTTAAAAAAAAAGTTTTTATTTGAATGCAGTTGACACACAATGTTGTATTAGTTTCAAATGTACAACATAGTGCTGCCCCAATTTACACATTATGCTGTGACCACGAGTGTAACCACCATCTGTCACCATCTGTCACCA
>NW_028042668.1:0-455 GCF_054177405.1 Leptonychotes weddellii
ATCCTTACTGGAGAATTCCAGACTTACCATCTAAACTACTCTCAGCAAATTTTAACATTTTGCATAACTGTATATTCAGCATTTTTAAGCCTATCAGTAGTACATGCCCATAGGGAATATATATTGTAAGATGCAGTATTAGATCATTCAAAGCAATAAAATTATATTAATGTTTTAATGAGAGCATTAAATGGCTTCATTTGGCATTCCTGCTGTCACAAGGTCATTTAATCATCCTCCCACAAACTGACATAATGTCATTTTATTCTATAAGCTATGTATAGTCCAAAATAAACACTTCCAAATGTTGGATTTCTCCCCAAATCTAAGTGGATAAGCCAAGTAAGAATTATATAATTTTATCTGTATATTACTTAGAGATCTCTAAAGCAACAGAATGAATAGGATATAGAAAGAGATTTATTATAAGGAATTGGCTTAGGCACTTACAGAGG
>NW_028042669.1:0-455 GCF_054177405.1 Leptonychotes weddellii
GTCTCTGCTTTGGTTCAGGGGACTTGCTTTTTGTCTGCTGGCTGCAGATAGGAAGGAGGGACCCATAGCTTTGGCCTGCAAGGCAGCTAGGCGGTGTGGAGGGCCCTGTGGGTTGGGCTCAGATGGCAGGAAAGACAGTAGACTGGCGGGGCCATTGCCCGAGGGAGAGTTCATTCCATTTGGACTTGCTTAGGGCTCTGCCTGCTTCCCTGTGGTTTCTGCCCTCCCTTGTGGGGTGTGGAGAGAAGGAGGTCCTGGGGGTTGGGAGGCAGGCAGTCTTGTTAAGAGCAGTGTGTAGAGGCTGGCAGACTTGGATTAAAATCCCAGCTCCTTCACTTCCGAACCGTATGGACTTGAGCAAGTCGCCTTGCTACTTGAAGCCTCAGTTTCCAAATCTGTAAGGTGGGCATCATGCCGCACCTGCCTCCTGGAGTTGTGGGAGGTTTAACATCACA
>NW_028042670.1:0-455 GCF_054177405.1 Leptonychotes weddellii
AGAATGAAATCTTCCTATTTGTAATGACATGGATGGAGCTAGAGAGTATAATGCTAAGAAACAAAACAAAGAGCAAAGAGGGAAAAAGAGAAATTGAGAGAAACAAACCAAGAAACAGAGTCAACAATAGCAAACTGATGGTTATCAGAGGGGAGGTAGGAGGGGGGTTAGGTGAAATAGGTGATGGGGATTAAGGAGTACACTTGTCATAATGAGCACTGGGTGAGTAAAATAAAAACTTTAAAAATAAATAAATGTCCCACACTTACATATCTTAAGAATACACAATAAAATAGCCGACAACATGTAAATATCCAATAAACAGTTGCAAAACTTTATAGAACAGAAAGAAATATAAACATACTACTGGTCTTATTGTTATTTTGTTTAAATAACAACACTTATTGGAGCAAAAAATCAAATTGTATAGAATACATAATTTCAATTAAACATAT
>NW_028042671.1:0-9541 GCF_054177405.1 Leptonychotes weddellii
CCCCCTCCCCACCTCTCACCGTCATCTCTGCAACAGCCTCCCCACCCCCCTGCCTCTCTGCTTGCCCCGCCGCTGTGGTCCAGTGCCAACACATGGCCAGATGGATTCTTTTAAAAGGGAAGTCAGCGTAGGTGTCTCCCAACTCAGAGCTCCACTGGACTCCTCGTGGCAGAGTCCTGGCCCAAGGCCTTATCATGACCGCAGGACCCTTGCCTTGGCTGTTCCCTCTGCTTGGAGCCTTTCCCCACACAGCTGCAGGGCCCATTCAATCATCTTTGCTCAAAAGAATCCTCAATAAGGCCAAACCTGGCCATGCTATAAAATTGCTACCCCTGTGCCCACTCCTCCCCCTGGCATTTCTGGTCCTCCCATCCCCAGCTCTGGTTTTCCTTGTTTCTATAGAACTTACCACCTAATACACTATGTGATTCATCCACTCCTTACACTTGCTTATTGTCTGTCTCCCCACTAGAATGTCAGCTCCCCAAGGAAAGAAACCATTGCTTTTGTTCACTGGGGTATCCCAGGGGCTTGGAACAGGCCGGGTACACGGAGTCACTTGTGAACAGGTTCTGAATGAAGCCTCCTGCCAGGAGCATCAGTCCTGCTTTAGAGCTAAAGGCACCAACTACTGAAGATTCTGAAGTTATTTCAGCAATGAGTAGAGCCTGGGGACTTGCTCAGACCCTCAGGGACTGTGTCACTGGGTAATGGGAGAGTGACCATTGCACACACATGGAGTGCTGAGGGCCCCTCCCTGATTATGACAGTTCCTGAGTCCAAGTTCTCCTAGAAGCTGCATCAAGAGAAAGGTGTGATGTGGGGCCAAGGTTACAGGCCTTGGAGATCTATGGTATTCTGGCTCCACTGCTTGCTGTATGAGTTTAGGAGTCTTCCTTTCTGGGGCTCAGTTTCCTCATCTGTAAAATGGGGATGACACCTCCCTTCCTCCTATCATCTACTTCTTACCTCTCAGGAGACAATGGAGGGTTCTGGCACCCATTAAACACTCGAAAAAAAAAAAAAATCACAGTTCTCTCACTTCCTCCTGGCCTGCCCCAGGTGGCTGGGATATCTGGGCAACAAGGACCCTAATGGCATCATGAGTGGCCTGGACATGTGGGCAGGCAGGTGATAAAAGGCATGAACACGGAGGCCCATGGCCAACCTTACCCACATGGCTGTCTTGTAGAGACCAGGACTCAGTGTTCACCTCTCATCTCCTCTTACCTGACCCCCCCTTTCAGGGTTTTCTGAGGCCTTCCACCTCTCCAGGTGCCCCAGAGCAAACGCCAGCCCCTCTGGGGGACTCTGATTCACCAGAAGTATGGGGTGGGGCAACCAGGTGTGTCTGAGGGAGGAGTGAGAACTTGGTTCCTTCCTGGCTGTCTCTGCCAAGGTCACTCCTCAGTGGCCCCAGAAATCCCCCCTGGCGGCAGGAAATGCCCTCTGATCTCCCCGGGGAGCAGTCTGCTCCCTCTCCAGTCTTGGCCCTGGGCCCCCCCAGCTGAGTGCTTCATACTGCTGGGGTTGGAGCGGTCACCTGGCTCAAGGAAACGTCTCATTACGGGAAGCTCTTAAAAATGTCACGACAGAGGAAGTCCCGCCCTCCTTTACTGGCTCCTTCCTTTCTCCCTCTCTGTCCGCCCTGCGGCCTCTCTCTGACTCTCCTTCTCCCTCCACCTCTCTGTCCCTCCCTTCTCTCTTCTCCTGGTCCCAGATGTAGCCCCTGAAGAGAGAGCAGGAGCAGATGGACAGGGAGAACTGTGGCCTGGGCAACAGGACAAGGGTTTGGGGAGGAGGAGGGGCTCAAGCCAGGCCACGGCCAGAGGCCTGGCTTGAAGACTATGCTGTGGGCTCAGTGTGAGGACAGCAATCCCGTGCGGGGGTGGGAGGCACAGGCTCACACTGTGCAGGGGCCAAGCCAAGGGTTCCTGAGGGCTGAGGAGAGGGCGGCTGGGATGAGGACTCACCTGTGGTTGAGGCAGCAGTAGATGATGGGATTGTACATGGTGGAGCTCATGGCCAGCCAGAAGAGCGCCAGGTACACCTGCTGGATGAACTTGTGGTAGTAGATGTCCTCCTGGAAGCTGCCCAGGATGAAGTAGAAGTGGTAGGGCAGCCAGCAGATGGCAAACGTCACCACCACCAGCACCATGGTCTTCACGAACTGGGCCGGGAGAGGCTCAGGTCACACCTCAGCCTGGAAGCACCACACCCCAATCCTCCAAGGGTGGTGGCAGGGCACCCCTCATGGAAGCCCTCAGTCCCTTGGAGCATAAGCAGCCTTGACTGCTGGGCCTTGCACCTCTGCCCACACTGCTGTTCTTTCTTTCGAGTCCTCACTCCTTGAAGCCCAGCTCGGAGGCCACCTCATCTAGCAGGTGTCCCAGACCCCTTCGTTCAGAGCAGCTCCCCTCCCTGGAGAGCGGGTGAGCTCCTAACCCCATCCTTGGGGGATCCCCTATGCTAACTATGGGTTCTCAGGTGCCCCTCTCCCTGGGATCTGTGTCTGCCATAGCCCTTCTATCCACAGGTAGTGAGACTCTAGTCGGGCATCCCAGCCTCTGCCCAGGAGTCAGCTCCCTGATCTTCCCCCCTCAAGCCTGGTCTCTGCAGGCCCTCCTAAACTGGCCCAGTACCCCACGAGGAATGGAGGGCAAGCCAGCGATGGCAAGTGGAGACCAGCTCTTCACAAGGAGGGACACTCAGACAGTGTCCCATATCTGACTACCTCCCTGAATTGTCCTATGAAAAATGCCCAATAGTAGACCTGAAGCCAAGACAGTGACCTGATACATGATGGCATTAACCATTACCTTCCCTGGACGCCTAACAGGAAGGGCCACGGCAAAGATAAGCTTTGACTAGGAGACAGTGGAGGAGGTCTGAATCATAGAATGCTGTATCAGGACCTTGGGGGACCCTGAATGGCGGGGAGGAGGGATGGACACTGGCACTTGGGTTGGAAATTGAAGGCAGACTGGGTGCTGCTGGACTCCAATCCAGTCTCCGTGATCTCGGATTGGAGGCCTGCAGTTCCAGCATTTGAGAATTCTCTTGTGATTCTAAATAGGAGCCTCCCGTAGTAGTTCTGTGGGGCTTCTTAAATTCAACACTCCGATTACTCAGAAAGTCTAAGATTTTGAGAGTCAATCATTCTAAGATTCTTGGGGGTATCTGAAATTCTTTGGGGCTTTAGGATTCTCTGATTCTCAAAACATTTTGGGGGAGTTCCTTTAACTTCGCATTTGGCCAAGGGCCAAAGGCAACTCTGTCGTCTTAGGAAGAATGAACTCGGACTCTGGTCTGGGACTTGGGACAAGCGCAAGTTAGGGTGGATCCGGTCCTCAACGGCGCCGCCGTAGGGGCGGGCTTCGAGCCCGGAAGGGCGG
Organism: Leptonychotes weddellii; assembly: GCF_054177405.1. Taxonomy (NCBI): domain Eukaryota; kingdom Metazoa; phylum Chordata; class Mammalia; order Carnivora; family Phocidae; genus Leptonychotes; species Leptonychotes weddellii. The sequence goes on from NW_028042671.1 coordinate 3,396, forward strand.
GGCCCCGGGGCGGGGCCCGAGCCGACCCCGCCCCCGCCGAGCCCCGTCCCCGGCGCCCACCTTCCTCTTGGCCCGCAGGTGGCGCAGGCTGGCGCAGTGCACCTGGTGCCTGGGAACCTCGCGTCTCCAAAGCGTGAGGCCGATGACACTGTAGGCGAGGAGCATCACCACGAGAGGCAGCACGTAGATGAGGGCGATCACCACGAGGTGGTACCTGGAGGGAAAGCCAAGGGCCTGGGCACGGGACGGCCCGGGAGCGACTTCGGCATCCGCCAGCCCTCAGTCCCCCTGGCCCGCGCGCGCCCCTGAGCCAGCTCCGGCCGGCCACCCCGGGCCACCTCCCAAGGCCTTGATTTAACTTAAAGGAAAAAAAAAGGACAACACTGGCTAGCATATATGCCCAAAGAGGGCTTTCCCTGCTGCAAAAGGGATACCCGCTTTATCTCTGCGATCCTCCAGGTGATAGACAAACGCTACCAAAAAAGGAAATAAATAGGAAGGAAAAAGTTAACCAAATAATACATTTGTTTAACATTTAAAATGCCATTAAACACAAAGGAGGAAGTAAAATTACTAATTCCATTCTCACCAATATTCACAATTGGGATATTTTCTTCCTGAGTCATATGTGTGTATAGGATATATCTATGTACATACGCATTAGACAGATTACATGTATATATAGTCTGTAGCTGCGTCTGTCTGTCTGGAGAGGTAGATTTTCAGGAGCTGATACGGTTCCATCCTGCCCCGACATCCCTATCAGGGAACAGGCCAGTAGCAACAGTACCACACTGTACAAGATACTGATCATCTCTTCCTGCCCATCAGCGTTTGGTTGGGAACGCGGCTCACGTCAGCAGGCTTTCTCTCACCCCACCTTTGAGCAAGCGGCCCAGAACACACATGAGATGGTTACTCATCTAATCCCTGTGGAGGACACCCTGGGCTGTGTGGAGCAGTTTCTTTTCCTTTTGGAAAGATGATGTAAAGGAGATGTGTGCTGCCCATTCTACTGAGTGACACTGCAGCTCTTCTCCGACAGGGCCCAGGTGGGGGCACCTCGGGAATGGGCCCGAGACCCGTGGCCCTGGCACATGACCTTTTTCTAGGAGGGCTGAAGTGTTCCCAAGGCCCCCACTCTCATGACCTGTGGGCCAGCCTTGCTGGGCTCCCTTTCGAGAGGTGCTGCCACCCAGAGAGGGGGAGCAGGTGGCTCCAGCAAATGTCTTCCCTAAAGCCTGTGTTTAGAATTCTGCTTGCTCGCTCTTTGAGCAAATATGCTAATTACAAAAGGTTTGGGGGGACGGGTGCTCCTAGACCCCGGGATCCTCATCCTAGACCCCTGTGTGGTGCAGGTAAGGGCAGGGGGGAACAGCGAATGCCAGGCCCCTCTCACTTTACCTTCACTGTAAGGTCACACACAGAGTGTCTGAGCTAGATAGACCTTGAGGGTCAGCAGGGCTACCTGCCTCAGTGTCTGGAGGGTGAAACTGAGGTTCAGAGAGGTGCAGAAATTCTGTGACATATGAAATAGCTCTAGAGATTTAATCAACACTCAGACGATTTCCCTACCACTGAAGTCCAGCTCTGTGAAGTCAGAACTGAGTTTTTGTTCAGACTCTCACTTCAAAATGTGACCTCGGGCAAGTCTGACCTCTCCCCCGGTCTCAGTTTCCCCTTTTGTAAAACGAGGAGGTAATCCCTAAGATCCTTCCCAAGTATGAGTGACATCTCGATTTTGCCTCATTCTTTCCTTGGGGCACGGTTCAGGATAGGAGTTCACTCTGGGCTAGGTTCCTACGCTGAAGGGAGCTCCAAGGAGCCCTGGGGATCATCTGGGGTCCACCAAAAATCAGGACTGCCTCCTCTCAGAGTCTGGGCTTTTTAAATGTATTTTGATTTTGGAGGGTCTATGTGCATTTTCCTGGATGCGGCGTCTGTAATTTCATCGGATGCCTACACACCCAGGATGGGAGCCTGTGAGGATGCAGCCCCCAATTGAAACCTCAGTTCCTCTACCAAGAACAAATAACACATTTGCACACATAAACCAGGCTTTCCCCAAATCCTCGTAGAATTCTAGGTAACACCAAAGCATCGCCTTCCTAGCTCACGTCTGCCCTCCTGTTTTCCCTTGGTGCCTGAATCAGGGTTGGAACTCACCATCCCCACAGAGCCCGTGCGGGGTCCCCAGAGTTATTACTGGTCGCCCTCTCAAGGAAAAAGGCCTGTAGTAAGGTGGAGAAACACTGCCCCCCAGTGGTCAGTCCACAAAATAGTCTGCTCTCCACCCCTCCCCGAGCCTTCCCTCCACGGACACTGGCCTTGGAGCCGCGAGACCTTCGGAGCAGGGTGGGGTGCAGAGGGAGGGCAGAGACCGTAGGCAGGGCCCGCCCTCAAAACGCATCAGTCTCCGGGACCGGGCTTCTCAGGCTTCTTCCGTAGCACTGAAGGCCACGGCGAGGCCCCCTTCTGGCCGGTGCTCGGGGCAGATGGAGCCCGTGTGGCGGTGGACGTTGGGGGGAGGGGTGCTTAAGGAGGCGGGGCCGGGGGCGGGGGCTGTGTTGCCATGGTGACCTGGCAGCCCTGCGCGCAAAGCAGGCGCCTCCTCCTGCCTCGGGCCGCTGGGCGTCTGCGGGACGAAATCGGCCCCCTCCAGGTTTGCTCTCCTTTGTCCGCGGCTTAAACTACCGCATATGGGTGCCCGTTCTGGGCCAGGCGCGGCGCTAACGGCTCACAGACGGGTCTCAGGCGTGCTCACAGCAACCCCCCCGGCAAGTGCTCTAACTAATGCCCACCCGGGAGAGGAGCCAAAGGGTCTAGGAAGGGTCCTCCAGGCTGCAGGAGACAGATTTTGAGAGTCAGTCATTCTAAGATTCTTGGGGGTATCTGAAATTCTTTGGGGCTTTAGGATTCTCTGATTCTCAAAACATTTTGGGGGAGTTCCTTCAACTTCGCATTTATTTCCAAAAAAGGAAATAAATAGGAAGGAAAAAGTTAACCAAATAATACATTTGTTTAACATTTAAATTGCCATTAAACACAAAGGAGGAAGTAAAATTACTAATTCCATTCTCACCAATATTCACAATTGGGATATTTTCTTCCTGAGTCATATGTGTGTATAGGATATATCTATGTACATATGCATTAGACAGATTACATATATATATAGTCTGTAGCTGCGTCTGTCTGTCTGGAGACGGGAAGGTAAGGGCAAGCCTCCCAAGCCTCAACCAATTCTTTACCCTCTGCTAAACGACCAAGCCGCGCATGGGCATCCGGAAGCCAGCACGTAGGAAACCGAGGCCCGGAAAGGAAAAGGACTTACCCAGGGTCGCACAGTGGCTGGCCCATGTCTGAGTTCTTCTGCCTGGTCCCCTGGCCCACGGCGCCCACTCAGCTTGAGGCAGGCAAAACATCCTAGGCTCTGTCACCTGCCCTTTCCACCTCAATACCCTGACCCTCTGTGGCAGGAGCATGTACAGTGCCCTCCCCCCAACCTCCCCTCGCCCCCCACATTTCCACACACCTGTGTGCACACACTTCCATGAACATGGCCCCGGACTCACACACACACACACGCACGCAGACATAAATGGGGGCAGCCTGGCCGCACAGTAGCGCCCTATGCATATCCTCATCTAAGGACATACCCGTCCTGATCTGAGTCCCCGGGTGGCGCGGAAGTGGGGCGCTCTGAAGCGGCGCTGCCCAGATTTAAGCCCTGGCGTTACCGTAACCTACCAGCTGTGGGACCTTGGGCGTATTACTTAGTTTCTAGTCTCTGGTTTCCTCATCTGAGAATGGGAATACTCAGACATGCACGCCCCACAGCGTTAGGAGAATTGAATGGCTTCGTGTGTGTAAAGCCTCTTGGGAAGTGCTAAGTGTCCCTTGGTATATGCACGGACTCACGTCATCCCAAACACCCTCGCAGATGCACGTGCACACCCGTGTGCATACGCACAAGCACGGACATTCTCAGGTGTGTGCACCTGCACACACATGTGTGCGCACACACTCATGCCCCGCACCCCCCAGGCCTTACAGAAGGAGCATCTTGCTGCCGTTGTCTTTGGGCCAGACCACCGCACACTTGGTGGCGCCCTGGTCCGTGGTGACGGCGGAGTAGAAGCACTGGGGGAAGGCGAGGGCCAGGGCCAGCAGCCAGATGCCCACAATCACCGCTCTGGTGTGGGGGGCCGAGAGCCGCGGCCGGAAGGGGTGGACGATGGCCACGTACCTGTGAGCAGAGGGCTGTGTGAGCGGGGGGCACCCTCCCATCAGAGCAACCCCCATCCCCTTCTCCCCCACCCTGTCGCCCCATCCCCCCCCACCCCTCCACCGCTGCTGGGGACCCGCAGAGAGCCACCTGGGCTGGTGACCCTCCACGGCCGCACAGCACTTTAGCGCCCGAAACCCCAGCGCAGGCCCCCCCTCACCGCCTCCGTCTGACACGAGAGAGTGCCGTGGCCACACTGGAAGTCCACTCAGGACATCTGCCTGAAGCTCAGCCCAGCCGAGCCCCTGGGCCTCTGCCGGCCCCTCTTCTGCTCAAAGACCTTAGCAGAACCTGACAGTCTCCCGGACAGAGCCCAAACCAGCACTGCCCCCCGGCTTTCTGCACTGGTGGGAATGCTTTCTATATGCCCTGTCCTGTCCAGGAGCCACCAACCACACAGGGCTGTGAACACTGGAAGCATGGCTAATACGACTGGGGAACTGGATTTTCAGTTTTAATTAATTTAAATGTAAATAGGCCCATACGGCTCTAGTTACATTGTCAGACAGAGCAGGTCTAAACCTTTAAACGCAGCATTCAAGGCCCTCTGCACATGGCCAACGCACTTTCCAGCCCCCTGTGTCGCTGCTTCCCGCACCTTCCCTGGCTCTCTCTGGTCAAGGAACAGCCCTGCCTGTGGGACCGACCCTCTGTGGGGGCATTTCTTTCCCCTCAGCCTGGAATTTCTCCCTCCATTCTGGATTCGTTAAAGTCCAAGTGAAAGGCCACCTCTTCCAAGAAGTTGGCCAGAAGCAGCTTGTCTCCTCAGCTCCCGCCTCTCTCTGGGAACCTGCGGGGATTTGGGCTGCTGTTTGGCAGCCCTGGTGCCTGGTGGCCGAGTATCCCAGGCGAGGGTTGGTCTCTCCATTTCCTGCACCAGCAGACTGAGGCTTGGGAGAGACAGCGCGAGCTCTGAACAACACTGTGTAGCTCCCTCTGCCCCCAGGACGCCCGAAGACACTGTGGGAGTGTCTTGCAGCCTGTTGGGGCTGAGGCCTCATGGGTCAGGGCCCCAGCCGAGCGGCGACGGCGAGCTGGGGGTAGCTGCCTCCTTCCAAGGTCAAAGGATCCAAAGAGCTCCATCCACCAACGAAACAGGCCCCCTCCTCGGCCTCCATACGGCTTCTACTGTGCTGTACCACCCGGGGCTTTGGTTGCCGCCTCGGAAGAGGGAGGGTCTGGGACTAGACTGGGGGCTCTCTTTGGGTCATGGACCTGTTGCTGGCCATCTGGCGGAGGCCCTGGGCCCTCCTCAGAATACGGTTTTTACAGGAATAAATTACACAAGCTTAGAAAGACAACCAGTTATGCTGAAATACAGTTACCAAAATATGAAATCAGGGCGCCTGGGTGGCTCAGGAGGTTAAACGTCTGACTCTTGGTTCCGGCTCAGGTCATGATCTCAGGGTCATGAGATCGAGCCTCATGTGGGCTCAGGGTGGAGTCAGCTTCAGATTCTCTCTCCCTCGCCCTCCCGCTCACTCTCTTTCAAATAATTAAAATCTTTATATATATATATATATATATATATTTGGGGCATAGCAATACACACACTTACTTATCAACCCGCTAATAAGATCTAGCAGCAGGTCTGGAACCCACGGTAATTTTTAAGTAGTGATGGCTGTCGGCGATACTTGGAGATTTCTGCACAGCAGAGGTACCTGTGATTTCTGTCTGTGACGTTGTCCTGGGCACTGCTGGAGTCCCAGCAAAACGTGGTGTGCTGTCTCCATTTGTAATTGTGATTTTTCACCCTCACAGAAGCTCATGACCCCTGGGATTTCTGTGCACAGTTTGTGGTCACAGGTAACGTGCGTCTGGGCTAGATGATTGTTGACCCCCTCCCTCATCTCCC
>NW_028042672.1:0-455 GCF_054177405.1 Leptonychotes weddellii
TATACACCCAGAACATGTAAAAACATAGACGTTCTATTATTATTCTTTTGCTCATTTAATTGCAGGTGCATATGTGACATCGGCAGTATTTTTAAAAATTGTGATGTGGAGATTCAGCAAAGATGGTGGAGTAGGAGGACCCTAGGCTCACCTCACCCCATGGATACAACTAGATAACACTCACATCAGTGTAAATAACCCAGAGAATGACCTGAAGATGGGCAGAATAAATTCCAGAACTAAATGTAGAGATGGGGCCACAAACAGGGAAGGAAGGACAGAGATGTGGTCAGGAAATAAGTGGACTCAGAGGACTGTCCATGAGAGGTAGGAATGGATGCTGCAACCCCACAACCATGAACCCACAGGGGAAGATGAATCCCCATAACATTCGGCTTTTAAAACCAGAAGAGCCAAATTTCATTATTTTCTTAGAACCAGAGGGATTTAAAACC
>NW_028042673.1:0-455 GCF_054177405.1 Leptonychotes weddellii
AGGGGGGTGCCTGGGTGGCTCAGTCGGTTAAGTGTCTGCCTTTGGCTCAGGTCAAGATCCAGGGTCCTGGGATCAAGCCATACATGGGGCTCCCTGCTCAGCAGGGCGTCTGCTTCTCCCTCTGCCCCTCCTCCTGCTCATGCTCTCTCTTTCTCTCTCCCTCGCTCTCTCAAATAAATAAAATCTTAAAAAAAAACAACAGTTGGAGGAACTGACCAACTATTATCCAAAGTGGCCGCACCATTTTACGTTCCCACGGGCAGCATATGAAAGGCCTAATTTCCAGGCACCTGGGTGGCTCAGTCAGTTAGTCGGCGGACTCTTGATTTAGGCTCAGGTTGTGATCTCAGGGTCCTGGGATCGAGTCCTGCGTCAGGCTCCGTGTTCAGCGGGGAGTCTGCCTCAGGATTCTCTCTCTCCCTCTGCCCCTCCCCACCCCTCTCTCTCAAATAAGT
>NW_028042674.1:0-455 GCF_054177405.1 Leptonychotes weddellii
GTGAAGATCTGGAGGAAATGCTGATCTTATGAATACACTTGACCTACTGCTTATGCCTCTACTGGATGAAAATCAAGGACCCACTGGTGTAGATCATGAGCTCACAACATGATTTCAAGGAACAGTAACAATGCTGGATATAGCAAATGTGTAATTTTCTTCTGATATCCACAACAGTATCCAAAATAGGTTTTCCTTCGTGATTTATTTGGCAGTGACATACGGAGGAAAATGAAAAGCTCATGTACTTGGAAGCTTTACTTTAGCTCCTTCCAAGCAGCGTACATATGACTAATCTTAATGGTCTAGAAGACACCCAAGTCCCACACTGCACTGCAGTGGACACATCCCTGGTCACTCTGTGAAGATACCGAAGAAGTCTACATCCGAGATCATGACAGAAATCTCTTCACCCAAAAGCTGTCACTCTTGGTGGGACTCCTTTAGAGACAATG
>NW_028042675.1:0-455 GCF_054177405.1 Leptonychotes weddellii
CTGTCCCCACAGCCCATGCCCTTCTGTCCTGCCTAGTGGGTATTTGTGCAATTCGGGGCTTTATTTCCACAAACTGACCCTTGTATCAGTAGTCTTGAGATTTAAGGACCTTCCTCCAGGTCTGAACAGCTTTTCCCCTCCATTCCAATCCAAAGATTTAACATGAACCTTTCCAGTTGGCTCCTTTGTGGGTGGCTTTTTTTTTTTTTTTTAAGGTTTTATTTGAGAGAGAGCATGAGGGAGGGAGGGTCAGAGGCAGACTCCCTGCTGAGCAGGGAGCCCGATGTGGGAGTCGATCCCAGGACTCCAGGATCATGACCTGAGCCGAAGGCAGCCGCTTAACCAACTGAGCCACCCAGGCGCCCTGTGGGTGGCTTCTTTGCTGCTGACATTCTCAGTCCTGTTACCTTTACATCTCAAATGGTGAAAATCAGTCGAATCAGTCCAATAAAATA
>NW_028042676.1:0-455 GCF_054177405.1 Leptonychotes weddellii
GATGGGAAGCAGCAGGGGTGCAGCTAACCCAAGGGAGCACTCAGCCCGGGGAACACTCGGCCCAGGGGAGCACTCAGCCCAGGGGAGCACTCGGCCCAGGGGAGCACTCGACCCAGGGGAACACTCGGCCCACGGGAGCACCGGCCCCAGGGAGCACTCGGCCCCGGGGAGCACTCGGCCCAGGGGAGCACTCGGCCCACGGGAGCACTTGGCCCCAGGGAGCACTCGGCCCCGGGGAACACTCGGCCCAGGGGAACACTCGGCCCAGGGGAGCACTCGGCCCAGGGGAACACTCGGCCCACGGGAGCACTTGGCCCCAGGGAGCACTCAGCCCGGGGAACACTCGGCCCAGGGGAGCACTCGGCCCACGGGAGCACTCGGCCCCAGGGAACACTCGACCCAGGGGAACACTCGGCCCACGGGAGCACTTGGCCTCAGGGAGCACTCGGCCCCGG
>NW_028042677.1:0-455 GCF_054177405.1 Leptonychotes weddellii
TCTGCTTCTCCCTCTGACCCTCCTCCCTCTCATGCTCTCTGTATCTCATTCTCTCTCTTTCAAATAAATAAATAAAATCAAAAAAAAAAAAAGGATAGGGGCGCCTGGGTGGCTCCGTGGGTTAAGCGTCTGCCTTCGGCTCAGGTCATGATCTCAGGGTCCTGGGATCGAGTCCCGCATCGGGCTCTCTGCTCGGTGGGGAGTCTGCTTCTCCCTCTCCCTTCCCCTCTGACCCTTCCCCTGCTCGTGCTCGTCCTCTCTGACAAATAAATAAATAAAATCTTTATTAAAAAAGGGAAGAGACATGGAAGAGAGAGGGAAGGTGAACTGCTCAGACGCCTGTTTCCCAGACCACCCTGGATGTTTTTCCTTTTCTCGCTTTGAGTAAGAAGTTCACCCATTTTTGTTGCACACCACATAGGTCTCGTTTTCAGTGGCTGCGAGGTGGTCCGTCT
>NW_028042678.1:0-455 GCF_054177405.1 Leptonychotes weddellii
ATCGTAGATCACTACATCAAAAACTAATGATGTATTGTATGGTGACTAACATAACATAATAAAATTAAAAAAAAAAAAACTGCTCAGAACATCCTGTGTGCTGAAGGCAGAGAGATGAGGGAAATAACCTCTGGGAAAATGATCAGTTATTATTTTTTAAACATTATCCATTCAGAAAGTATATTTTCAGCATATGAATCCTGTTATTCAGATAGAAGCTTTCAGCTTAAATGAATTTGAGAGAAGCTCACAATGTTCTTGTCAATGTGTTTAAATTACTACATGTGGCAGAAGTAAATAGAGAAGCTTCTTTTTTTTATTTAAATTCAATTAGCCAACATACCATACATCATTAGTTTCATATGTACAGTTCAACAATTCATCAGTTACACATAACACCCAGTGCTCATCACCTCTGGTGCCCTCGTTAATGCCCATCACCCCATGACCCCATC
>NW_028042679.1:0-455 GCF_054177405.1 Leptonychotes weddellii
GTGGTCACATGTCAGGGGGACTCAGAACTCTGGGTCCTGCTCTCTTCCCACCGAAGACCTGAGAAAGACCACGATGAGCCATGAGCCCGGCTCAGCTCAGAGAAAGGCCGAGAGAACAAGCCCTGCACCAGGAGCCAGAAGACCCGAAGCCTGGTTCTGTCTCTACTACAAGTGTACCCATGTGAAGTCACTCCCGCTGCGGCCTCTCACTTGTAATCTACAGACCAAGACTAAGTGACCCAGTCAGACCCCACGGTCTGAAAGGGGACAGCGTCCGCTGTCACCATGGGATGGCCTCAAAACGCGTCATCACCCAAATCCTTCTTTATGGGAAAATACTCTATGACAATCATCTCATTTCATTATCGTTACAACTCTATCACCAATCAACGAACAAGGGAATTGAGCTCAGAAAGACTAAGCAACTTGCCCAAGGTCACACAGCCAATAAGTGG
>NW_028042680.1:0-455 GCF_054177405.1 Leptonychotes weddellii
CGTTATAGCAGTAGGTGGTCAATTATTGTCTATTGAATAAATACATGAGCAACAAGCCACATCTTTTCAGGTCATTTTCCCCCTGAAGTTAATCTCAATTCCATCATACACACTACTGAAAAAATATAAAACAATATATAGAAAATTATTTTCTCATAATTTATAAGTTCATAGGATTTTTAAAGACCAAGAGGTATTTGTATATGGAAACCAGTTACAAATTTAGAATCATTTTCTCATTTTATGTTTAAATATTTAACATAATGCAGAAAAAGTGAGAACTAGTAACTGGCTTCATCCCATATGAATGGATAGAATTACTTTTATTGGGGGCGGAGCAAGATGGCGGAGGAGTAGGAGACCTGGATTTTGTCTCCTCTCAGGAATTCAGCTGGATAGGGATCAAACCATTCGGAACACCTACAAACTCAACAGGAGATCGAAGAAAAGAAGAG
>NW_028042681.1:0-14954 GCF_054177405.1 Leptonychotes weddellii
TGGATCGTGGATCACTACATCAAAAACTACTGATGTTTTGTATGGTGACTAACATAATATAATAAAATTAAAAACTAAAAAAAAAAAAGAAAAATACCAAAAAGAAATGTAGAAATGGGAGATGTGTGTGTGTGCTCCCAAAACAAGAGAGGTATTTAGGGGTGACTGGGTGGCTCAGTTGGTTGAGTGTCTGATTCTTGGTTTTGGCTCAGGTCGTGATCTTCGGGTCATGAGATTGAGCACTGCATTAGGCTCTGTGCTCAGTGGGGGGTCGCCTTGAGAATTCTCTCTCACCTTTACCCCCTCCTCCCACTCGCATGTGCTGGCTGCACTCTCTTTCTAAATAATAAATAAATAAATACTTAAAAAAAAACCCACCCAAACCCAAGATTGGTAGTTAAAGTGCTCTTCACCTGTCAGAATGCACCTTCTACTCTGAAGACCTTTAAGAAAGTAAGTGGTTCATTTTCTGGGGGAGAGGAGCTTTAATTAATGTGCTGCTTATCACCTTCTTTATAATGTAGATTGATAATTATTAGCTTCATTATATATATTATAATAAGATCTTATAAAACAAAATATTGTTATACTTTATGTAATATATATGCAATTGTTATAATATAAAACAAAAATTATTAAAATAAAGGTCCAAACCCCCTCACTCAAAACTCAACTACCATAGCACAATAACTATTGCTGTTTTTGCATCCTATCCCCTATATGTCTTAGTTCACATGTAGGCATAATTTTATGTAACTGCAAGCATGTACATGTAATTTTTATATCTTCTTTCTTTACATATAATAACACAGATAATTTCTTACACCATAAAGTCAGCATTGTAACTTTTATTAGCTGCATGTTTCAGGTCTTCCTAGAAATTCAATAGATGTGGAAGTAGAATTATTCCAGACTTGTTGAAAAAATTTTAGGAGTGCTATAGACCATTGCGCTGAGTTTCAAAAATCCATGGATGAGAGGATTTAGATGAGAATCATTATAGGACATTTTTTTCCCCCTGTGGCAGATGTGAATCACTTTTTCTTTTGACTGAGTTAGAAAGGTGAAGATGTGTTGACTTAATCTTTGGTGAATACAGGATGCTAATATAAGTTTTGATTGTATAAACTAGTCTCTGTGCAGCAAGATGCCATGTTCCAGGTGAGTAAGAGAAGTGAAAGCAAAATCTGCCTGCATTACCAAAGCATGAATCATTGCCTTATAGATATGCACTTCACAGACTCATAACTTTCATATTAAAACTATCCTGACCCATTTGCCTTACCACCAGAATCCACAGGACCACAGAATATACTTTGAGGGAAGAAATTAGGACTGTTAGGGGATCTGTTGGGTCACAGGCAGAGAAGAAAGCATCTTACAAAAGCAGGAGCAGAAACAGGACATGGCGTATACTCTGAGGTATGGAAGGGTGGGTACAGGGTGGGCAGCAGCCCAAAGCATGCATGAATACATGGCCACTCCAAGCAGAGTTCTGGATGTTTCTCAGTTATACCACTTGGAATTTGATCAGCCAAATTATTCATTTACATTTAAAAGCATACTTTAAAAAATACACAAATATGTCTTTGCAGATTATAGAACTGTGGTTATTTCAAATTAGTAGAAATTTGTGTCTTCAGATTACTTTCTTCTCAAAATTGACCTGACAGGAGCAACATTATGAAAATGGTGTTTTAATTGAGGGAGGAGATAGTAGGTATTCTAGGTTAACAAAGCATTCTGAGTATAGGGCAGGTAGTCCCTGAACAAGGTACCTGTTGTCAGAAGTTAAGAAAGGGAGGTGGGAAGATACAAAAAAATAAAGCTTCCCTACTGCAAGTATTTTCAGGTATTAGTGCTAAAAAAGAGTTTTCTGATCTTCATGGTCCCTCGCTCCTCGGACCCAGAGCACATAAGACTGCAGTGGTACTCTATATACAGTTTAGTTACAAGATGGGTAGATAACTTCATGTCAGCCTGTGAAGCAAGCTACCATCAAAGCATTGTTGAGATCATAAAATGTTATGGGGACTCAACATGCTTGTCCTAACAAACTGTTACAACATGATGCACGGAAGTCGGGGACCCTTTCGTGAGCTGTTAGTTTCTGTAGTCTAAATTTCTTTGATGGCAAATTTGGTTATCTGTAGCAGTCATTTATGTTGGAGGTGAACCAACGTGCACATTTCACAGACTGCCTTACCTGCCCTGCTTTGGCATTTTCACACACAAAAGCTTCATAGAATCTGGGGAATTCTGGAGCGTTGTCATTCACATCTAAGACTTTGATTGTGACGGAAACACTTCCAACCTGGGAAGGATTGTCTAAAGAGAACACAGAGAAAACCAAAAGGTGAGGGTTCAGTAGTACAAGAAAGCAGCTCTTTGCTGGAAAAGGTATTTACCTTGTCAGTTTGGTTTTTTAAAGGAATGGATAAAGAACTTGGAAATGGCGAGAGAAACATAGGATGCGTGTGCTGCCTAGTAAGAGTGCGGTCAGCACACAAGACGCGTGGGCGGACTGCGGTGTGTGTCTGAGGGAGTGTGTGATGTCAGGAGGATGAAGAGAAGAGTAGGACTCTGAGGCGGGTGGGGGGGGCAGGTATCATACAATGCAGCTTAAAAAGGTTTGAATCTCTCACTTGGCTCACGCTTCAGTTTCTGAAATTAAAGACAGGTCAGTTCCGTATTCTGGGCTTGAAAACAGCCCATTTCTGACTGGATGCCTACTGCGTGGCATTGCTTGGCTTTATTCTTGTGGAATAATCAGTTCTTTGAATTATATTTCAGAAGGTTTCAAGTTATTCCTGGGAATACAGATAACACTGCACATTTATTTCTGCTTAGGGACTAAGGGGTTATTATAGGATCAAACACACGCCAAATCTATATCTTTGGCTGGGGCAGGAGAAGTTATTCATAGTCACTCATGGGGAAATGTGTCTTTTGGTCTGTCTTTTGCTTGGCATTGCCACACAAGGACAATTTCACAGCCGCAGAATTGCCCCTCCTGTCCTTTTTTGTTTTGGCCACATCCCAAGAAGATAAAATAGAAATTAATAGATTATTCTTAGTAAATAATTTTATAAAATCTCAGAATGTCTTATTCTTCTGATTTATTTTTTCTTTTCTTTCCCCAAAATATCTATGCTCTCCTATGTTATCCACTTAAATATTTCTGTTGCCTGGTTATCAAAAGTACTGACCTATTTAAATTTTTTTTTCCATTATAACCGTGGTACTAGTTTATGGAAGGAATAATGAAAATCCCCCAGATTTTCAGGTACATATGATCTCTAATTCTACCCCAGAGATATCCATTATATAATATATGTAATATTACATGTGTCCAAAAATATGGAGAGACACACACACATACACTGCAATTAAGCAAAATTAAAAAGTTGGATTTAAAACTTTTAGGGCAATATTGTCCTGTGTCATTGAAATATACTTGAAAACATGTATATTAATATCTCTTTGATAGTCTCATTTTATTGTATGGTTGTACCACAGTTTACTTAGACCCCTATTACTAGACTTTTAGGTAATTCCCATTTTTTCCCCTATGTTAAAATAACACTGCAGGAGACATTTTGGTACATGGGTCTTTGTTGGTATCTGTGATTATTTCCTTAAGATAGTTATTAGAAGTAGAACTCTTGGGAAAAAGACTATGAATATTTTGGAGAATCTTAATACAAAAGCTTAATTGCCTAATTGCCCCCCTCTCCCTGAATGATTGTACATAGTTCTACCAGTACATTAGGGTCTGCATTTCCCTGAAACTTTACCATCACTAAGTGTTATGAAAAAAAATTGAATGTAGTAGTAAATAATCTAATTTTTGTAAAGTTTGTAATAAATATGGTAATCTAGTTTTTAGTAGTTTTTCATTCTATTTTTATGTTCATAAATCTGCTTTTTAGTGTTAGATGTCTCAAAATTTTGTATCCATGTTTCTGTGTATGTATGTGTGTGGTAGGGGTGATATGTTGTAAATGTTTTCTTTCATCCAGTAATAATATCTTATACTAGAGGGGTTCAGGACAGCTCTCCCACCCCCAAGTACCACTTTGGCATGTGGATTATTCTGAGCTGAAGGCACTTGAGGCCCTGAGGGTTCAAGAGAAACTTCTGTCACTCCCTTAACCCACAGAGAAAAATCTAAATTGAGTTTTTTTCCCCCAGAATAAGGGTTATTAACAGATAAATTTTATCTGAGTGACCCATCTGTACAGTAGGGCAAACTTCTGATTACCAAATATCTGCTCTTATCGTCCTATGAAATGCATTCCTTTCCTTTGGAATCCCAAACTCCTACCCCCTTCTTCATAGTTCACAATGACATATATACCTCATTTTGTCTGTCTTTGTAATTTTTATGTCTGTGTGCATTCCTCATATGTATGCACGTTAAATTTGATTTTCTTTTGTTAATCTGTCTCATGTCAATTTGATTCTTAGTCCAGGTAGAAGGACCCTTGAAGGGGACAGGAATTCTTGGCTCCCTGACAATACTATTTGTGCATTCCCAAGCTTATTAAAGATTGAAAACCTCGGGGCGCCTGGGTGGCTCAGTTGGTTAAGCGACTGCCTTCGGCTTAGGTCATGATCCTGGAGTCCCGGGATCAAGTCCCGCATCAGGCTCCCTGCTCTGCGGGGAGTCTGCTTCTCCCTCTGACCCTCTCATGCTCTCTCTATCTCATTCTCTCTCTCAAATAAATAAATAAAATCTTAAAAAAAAAAAAAATTGAAAACCTCTTAGATTTCTCAGGAATTGTCCCTTTCCTCAGATAAAAGTCTAGCTCCTTGATTTAAGGGTGCTATTTTTGGTACTGCTTTTGCATAGTGTTTTTTTGGTTTTTTTTTTAATCTCTAGCACAGAACTAGGTATATAGGAGATAGTAAGTATTTGAACTGAATGCATTCACTCACTTGCATAAACCATAATTTCTTCCTGTAAAGAATATAACAAGCTCTAGAAGCTTTCACATTCTACAATGCTTATATTTTGTCATGTTATGGAGACCAGTTTATTGTGTTACTTACTCATTTCCATAGCAAGGACAGTGATATTATGCCAAGAAAACTCCTCCCGATCAAGGGGTCTTGCAGTCATTAGGGCACCTGTTGTAATGTCAACATAGAAGAATCTTCCAGGGTCACTGCTTCTGTCAATGGAATATCTGCAAAAACAGATTAAATACACTGTTTTATTTGAATAAATATACTATAGCATATTACTTGAGAGAACTGAGTGCATACTATGTGAAATATGGCTCAACCAGTTCTGAGTTGTAGACACTTGGAAGACCGCATTTGCTGTTTTATCATGTCCAGAAACAGTCCCCCACCAAAACCCCCTTAAAAACATAACCAACGACAAACTATTACTGCTTGAATTTCCACATTCCTAAAATGAAATAAAAAAGGGTGTCAAAGCCTTAGGGCAGTTTTAGCCAATTAAAGATCAATTTCAGCTATTTAAAGCTTAATACTGCCTTAAGGCTTTTGGGACATTCTGAGAAGCAACCCCTGCATGTCTTAGTTCAAAACAAATTTTATTCACATAAGTTTTGAAATGCTAGATTGGAACTGGAAAAGGTATAGTTCAGTAGTTCCAATCCCTGTAATTAGTATCACCTATTGAGAAGGGAAGATTTCCATGAGGTCCTTTATAAACATGCTAATGACTGACCTGCTGGCAAACACAGTAGTAAGTCCTTATCTATGGAATATTTTCAGCAGGATGAACCAGGTTTGACTACATTGCTTAATGTAAATAAACCTGGAATTTATGAATTTATGGGGCACAGCTTGCTGGAAAATATCATGTGAGCTATGTAATTAATGGGGTATAAAAAGCAGATGTTCCATAACCAAAATGGCTTCTTTTTTGTTCGGACAGTGCACTTCATTGCTTATATCTTTCATGTTCAGTATGGACCAACATGCATCCTTACACAGGAAAAGAAGGATATTTACCTCACGGTTTCAGACCTCTCCAAGGACAGACTGCTTGCCTCATATTTTGCTTTTGTCTCTATCCTTCGAGTCATTATTTATTTTGGGTACTAGGTAAGAGCCACAGTTCCTGTTGAACCTGATTTGGCAATCTGACTCTCTGTATTCTCTCACCTGGTCCCCATTTTGGGAGATTCAGTAAGTGTGGAGGGAGATTCAGGCATCTGTATATTTAAAATCTTCCATGATATATAGCCATGATTGAGAATCACTCTTTTTTTTTTTTTTTTTAAAGATTTTATTTGTCAGAGAGAGCATGAGTGCACACACAAGCAGGGAGCAGAGGCAGAGGGAGAAGCAGGCTCCCCGCTGAGCAGGGAGCCCGATGCGGGGCTCAATCCCAGGACCCTGGGATCATGACCTGAGCTGAAGGCAGACGCTTAACTGACTGAGCCACCCATGTGTCCCTTGAGAACCACTCTTGAGAATCTGTGTAGTCCTTGGTCACAGCCAGTAATTATAATAGGTGCCACTTATGGAATACCAGATATTTTATAGCTTCTTTTTAAATTTTTATAAAAATTCTAGAAGGTAGGTGTTACCTCAGTTAGCAGAAAAGAAAACTAAGAGAAGTTACTTTCATACAGTTAAACAGCTAATAATTTGCAGAGGTAATATAAAACTACTGTTCAAAATTCTATTTAAAGTTGCCAGTGATTGCAACCGTGTCTTAAAGTTGTTGAAACTAGGAAACTGCCATTTTGATGGGAGTAAGAAGTTTCTTTAGTGCATTATTTTTCAAATTGCAGGTTAGTGAAATCAATAGGCTGGTTATGACTAGTGTTGAAAGAAAATGAAATAGAACATATGCATGCCAGACTGTCACATGCAATAAGGATAAATATTGATGGTACAACTTTTGTTTCAAATAGGTACAGGTGTGTAGGTATATATACATCCATCCATCCATCCACACACACACACATAGTATATGCATGTGTATGTATTATCGGGTAAAATATTTGTTCCAGATAGGTATTTTTTTCCTGTAGGGATTCTAGTTGGCTGTTCAGAGAGGAATTAAAGGAAAAAGTGATCACTAAGGGCTGGAGAAATGGAATCATTTCAGTTATAATTCTCCAAGAGTTGTGAAATTTAAGGAAGTACATTAATGCTTTTCTCTGTGACCCTATTTAATGAATACTTACTGTAGCCAGGCACTGCTTTCTACACCTTACATATATTGGTTCATTTATTCCTTACAGTATCCCTAGGAGGGTAGGTACTGTTATCTTGGTTTTACAGGTGAGGACACTGAGGCCTGGATTGGTTAAGTCACTGTCCCAAGATTGGAATCAAGCCTAATCAGTTTGGGTTTAGGTTCCTGCTCCTAACTGCCACTCCGTGCTGCCTTATTGCGCATGGAATGTATGCAACTGTTTAAGGAAACAAAGCCTTATCTCTTCTTGAAATAGACGAAGCCATGATGGCAAACCATTGACTTCTTAGTAAAGAACAAACACATGCCTACAAAGTTCATTTAAAATTAATTGGAGCATTTTTTTTATAGGTATAATTAGCAATTTAGTTTTGAAGTTCACTGGCTATTTTAAGAGTTGAATTTGTCTTTGGGAAAAAATGCAGTCTTTTCTTTCAGCCAGCCATTCAGCGCATGGAGCCATAACCCCGATGGCAGCTCTCCAAGCTGTAGGCATAGTGCCGAGGGGAGAGGCAGCCCGCAGCCTCTATGATGAACCAGCTTTTCACACTCAGACCTACCGCGCCATAGCAAATGTCGCAGATGCGAGATGGGAGATGGGGTGATAGAAATAACTAGCCGGCAGAGCCCATGACGGTACTGCCTGGTGCCACAGCGAGAGGAAACTCTGCAAGCTTGCCTCCGAGCAGCCGTCCTCAGCAAGTGGAATCCCCTTCTGATTTCCCAAATCAGAAGTTCCTGAGTTGAGGCAGTCAAGGCATTCACTACTCTGAATGAGACACGGGGCCAGTTTTCAGGAGGCAGGAGAACAAATTAAAGGTGTAGATACAGATGGAAAATGAGGAAATTGGGACACACTAGTGAATTATGTAGGTGGTTTTCCTTTCTCTAACCATAATATTCTCACCTATTATGGGAAGAATAGGCATGATATGCACATACAAAACTGCCTTCAGGGAACGATAGCTAGTGTTTGTTGGGCTCCCTGCTTACTTGCTTGGCTGAGGACATACTCTGAATTTGGGAGCGATTTGAAGGTAGGGCGTCATGGGCAGGCTTGCTAAATCCACACACATACACTCTAGGAAGGCACAGGAAAGCAGGCTGTTTCCATACCAGCAGAAGCCTATTTAATTTGCCAAATGGTTTAGTTTCCTGCTTGCCAGAAGTGCCTTGGGCATTTATTAAAAATTTAGGAGATCCTAAATTGTTTAGGAGATACTACACATCGTATTTTTCATGTATATGTAACTAAATCTGGAGATTTAGTTTTGGGATTTACTAGTAAATCATGACCAGCTTATATGCCTGAACATGCCGTAAAGTTTCTAGAAAGGAGATGATGAAAGTCCTTATAATCTTTTTAAAAAGTTAAATGGCCTTTTATCCATAACATCTTAACTTCAGGTGATATATTGATTTTGGGGCAATTTAATATATGTGTTTTTTTTTTAGGAATATAAATCTCATTTATTTCTAATAAAAATGCAGAAGATGAATTAGATAGCCAAGCAGCATGTAACTTGCAGATTATTTTAAAAGAAAATAACTTTTATAGGAAAAATAAGGATAAAATGAGCAATTTGGGGAAAGATAACATAGGACAGTAATTTCCAAATGGGTTTATTAAATGATAGCCAAGGATTTGCCCTTTATGTGCTTTTCCCTGTGAGAATCCAGGACTCCTGATGTTCTACTTGAGTCTAGGGACCATTCTTCATTCCTGTCAGATAGTACAAAGAGTCAGGAACCCTCTATCTTGGCAATATGAATTCTCCTTTGCAACCAAAAGGCAGAGGGAGAATTATCCCCAGGTCTGATAAGTGGAATTCTTTGCCCCCTCTGTCTGAATGCTTATCTTGTTATCTCCAGGCCTGTGGCTGTCACCCTGTTCTTGCCAGTTTCTCTCTCAGGACCTAGAGTTCTGCCCCAGGATAAGCAAGGGGACCTTGCTCCCTGCCTCTGGACTGTTCACTGGTGGATTCCTCCTGACTGGGGTCTTTTGGAATAGAAAGCCTCTCTATTGTGTGCCCTGATGCTGGCAACTGATGATTTTCAAAGGCCAGGCATCTGAAGCAGCATTTTCTGTTAGCCAGACAGGATTCTTTAATTTTGTGTACCTCATTTTGCTCCATGGCAAGAGTGGATGTGGGCCTGTTGGTGTTTTGCTTTCATTTCGGCATCTGTTTTGAGATAATTAATGACTTTAGTCTTGAATACTGCACATACACTCTAGGAGCGTGTGTGTGTGTGTGTGTGTGTGTTTTCTGACTGCAGTCTCTTTTGCTTGTCATTTAGCAGTGTGACTCCTGACAACTGTATTTCCAGTGCTTACCATGTGGAAGTCCAGATTCAGAATCGGGAAAGAAGATGTAGAAGTATCCACTGGATATTTGATTGACTATTTTAGAAATGGTCTCTAATTTTTTCAAACTTATGCCTGTTTTATTTCTCTCCCTCCATAAAATTTTCCCCACAGTATCTTTTCCAACATGAACAGATTAGCTAATTGATCAGAAGATACATATATTTTTTTCTTGGCTTCTGAAAATATGAATTTATAGAATCTGTTTTATCTTATGGTTGTTCTGGGGATAATATGGTTTCACTTCTTCCCTCCTATTATACATTTGAAAAGCTTAAGGTTGAAATATCATTTCTATAAAGTTGGTATAATTCATACTAGAAAGATTAGTTGACTTCTAAAAATCAAATATCAGAATTCAAACACAATCATTTTAGCCATTTTAATGCCTTCAAATGTGAAATGTTTACTAGTTGGTTAGATGAAGCAGATTCCCCCAGTATAGTTATTCTCAGGAGAGAAGCATCCTTGTTAAACTGAAAAAGCACATTTTCATTAAATGCAAACACTAGGTGAGGGAAGTACCAGTTGATGGGAAAGGCATTTGATAAATTGGGGTGCATTTAAAATGTGTTATATGCACTAAAGCCCCAGATCCATTTTGCCATGTGACTTTCAACAATTAATGTGACAGATGGCCTCAAACAGCCTTGGAATCCTGATGTTTTGTGTCAAGCTTCAGAGGCTTGGCAGTTGCTCTAGAAGGTTGAGGTGTCAACCTGTCCACCAGCTGTTTGCACTTTGGTTCTAGAGTTGAGGGGAGGAAATGGCCATGGCTATAAGAGCAGCTCTCCTCCCTGCCTTGATGGGGAAGCATCTTGATTGGAATCTTTAAGTTCAAAACACACTTTGGAAAGACTGATATGTAGGCTTGAAATAGAAAGCCCTATCAGGCCATTCTACATGGCATCGGAGCCATTGACAGCAGGAGTAGTTACCATGTTCTTTTGTAGTATATGGAAATATATATAGTAGAAAAATCAAAGGTTCATAAAAATTGAAAGAATGTGCATTGATCACTTTTGTATTCATCACTGAGATTTGACTTTTTTTTTTTTTTTTTAAGTAGGCTTCATGCCCAGCATGGAGCCCACTGTGGGTCTTGAACTCACAACGCTGAGATCAAGACCTGAGCTGAGACCAAAAGTCGGATGCTTAACTGACTGAGCTACCCATGTGCCCCAAGATTTGACAGTTTTTAACTTTTTGGTGTCATGTGTCTATGCTTTATCTGAATTGGTAGTTGTCAACTGGGGATGATTTTGATCCCCCCATCCCTTCCTCCTCCTGGGACATTTGGCAATATGTGGGACACTTTAAGTTGTTACAACTCAGGGTGCTACTGACATTTAGTGGGTTGAGGCCAGAGATGCTGTTAAACATTGTACAATGCACAGGACAGCCTGTCACAATAAAGAATCCATCCCCAAAATGTCAATAGGGCTATGATTGAAAACTAAGGTAGGGGTGTGTGTGTGTGTGTGCGTGCATATGCGCATGTGTGTGTTTTTTCGCTAAACAAATTGACAGTGAGTTGCAGACATAATGATAACTTTACTTTTAAATAACGTGAAAAGGCCATCTTATTTAAACAAGAAGAACTGAAGAGGAGAGTCTTCAGAGAGGGAAGAAGCAAAGGGAAAAAGTGCTAGAAAATTAGATACCAGGGAAGGGAAGATTCTAAGGTATAAGAAAGGTGAAATCTGTGGAAAAACCTGATTGAGTTGTTGGTCACATCTGGGTCCTTGGCAGAAATGATCTGTATGGTTGTTCCAATCGCCACATCCTCAGGAACCTCCACAAAATAAAAGCCCGGCTCAAATATGGGGGGCTCATCCACATCTTCCACACTGATGTGCACTGTTGTTGTGTCCTGAAATGGGCCTAGGTTCAGAAAACGCATCTCTAGGTGAGGATTGGCTCCTTCCACTTTTAAGGTGTAACTTTTCTTGCTTTCAAAACTCAGGGGCTGAAAAGTAATGACAGGAAAATTGATTAGCAATGAGCGTATATGTCAAGGTTTTAAAGGATCGCCAATATTGATGGCTAGGGGGTACACTTCCAACTTCATTAAAGTGGTGGAAAAGAGGCAAAGGGAAAAGCAAGGAGAATTTTTCCTTTGTTCGTAGTTCTTGGTCTTAAGGTCATTTTCAACAAATGGGGTAAAGAAAGTAAGGAAGATCGGGACACTTCAGAGAGGGTGAAGGCAGCCAGTGTACTGATCAGGAAATCCACTGTTACTCTGGGCAGGCTGTACTTTAACCTGCCTACTCTTCAGTCAACCTGGTCCCCTTATCTTTAAAGCTGCTTGTTTATCTGAAAAAATGTCATGAGAACTAGGAGTTTCAGAATATCCATATAACTGAGGCCTTGTCTTTTCCATTTTCTTCTTTTAAAAAAATTTTTTTAGATTTTGTTTATTCATTTGAGGGAGAGAGAGAGAGACAGAGAAGCAGGGGGAGAGGCAGAAGCCGACTCCCCACTGAGCTGGGATCCGACATGGGGCTCGATCCCAGGACCTGGAAATCATGACCTAAGCCGAAGGCAGATGCTTAACCATCTGAGCCACCTAGGCACCCCCACAAAAATTCTTCAGTACAAAGGCAATAGTCATTTTTTTTTTTTCAAGAAACTACCATAAGCACCTTACAAGGGTTCTCAGAGTACTGTGTCAGATCAGTGTTTGTGTATTAAGTTTACCATAGATGCTGTCCTTTAAAAATCTCTTTTAAAGACCTAATCCAATGCCTCATTTTGTAGTTGAAGAGACTGAGAAGGCTTGGAATACTGGGTGAAGCAGACATGGTTACATAGTGTTAAAGTAGAAATGCTCATCTAGATTTTTAAATTCTTCATTCAGAGGTCATCTACAAATCTTTAACTTTTTCTAGTAAAATTCCGTGTCATACATAAAATTTTGTGGTTGCTCCTTTTTTTTTTTTAAGTCTATTCCTACCTTAAAAATGTTTTATGCCAAAATAAATACAACATTTTAGGGTAGAAAGTGAACTTGAATGTATCTCTTAAGAACAATCCATTTATTTTTTTAAGCTGACAAAATGTCTAAGTGTTTTGAGCAACAGTTACCTCAGAACATCATCAATAATAAAAAAAAATCATGGAAAGTTAGTCCTTTAAGATAATTATAGTGGATAGCAAAGCAGTTATTAAAGCTTAAAAGTCACATATCTACTTGGTAGTGAACTAAATATTCACTGTTGCTTTTTTTCATAAAATATGCTGAATGTCAGCACATTTTATGTTAGAAAGAGGCATGTTTCCATTTAATAAACTGCTTTGCTTTTGAGAAAAACAGCAGTAGAAGTTGCTTTAACTAAATTAGGTATTTTCAAATCTAACAAAGTGTTTTGTGTTGTTGCTGTTTGGTTATTACTTGTTTTGCATGGTTAGACCCTACATTGTATTCCTTGTTTTGTGGAGTCAGCCATTCCCATTTAAACTAAGCAGCCATTTTACCAGCTTGACTGTCTCCCTAGTTTTTAGTCAAAAGGCAAGGTTTTAGGGGCACCTAGCTGGCTCAGACAGTAGGGCATGTAACTCTTAGTCTCAGGATTCTGAGTTTGAGCCCCACATTGGGTGTAGAGATTACTTACAAAAATAAATTAAAAAATAATTTTAAAAAGCAATTTTTATTAACAGGGAAGTCTGCCACTCAGATTATGATACTCTTGAAGGAATAGTTTTACCAATTTATCTTATTTATACTTACTCTCTAAATCTAGACATCCACTGTGTCCTGGTAAATTACATAATGTTTTCTTGAAATTTTTCCTTAAATATGGGTAACCCAAAGTGGGCACTATTGTTTATGTTAGATTTGAGCTAGGTAAAGTTTATTTTCCCCTTAATTTTAAGTCTTTTTTCTAATTTGGTGTAAATTTTGTATTTTTTTTAATTAAGGTATAATTTACATTAAAATTCATCTTTTTTAGTATAAAGTTTTGAAAGTTTTGACAGATTATATAGTCATGTTTCCACCATGATAAGATACAGAACAGTTCTATCACTGCCATTACCCCTTGCCCTGTGCCCCTTTGTGGTCAACCCCTCCCCACGGCAACCGCTGATCTATGCTCTGCCCGATTATAAGAATGTCATATAAATGGAACCATTCAGTATATACTTTTACAAATCTGGTTTTTTACTTGGCATGATGCATTTGAAATTCATCCATGTTGCTTTGTGAATGAATAGTTTGTCCTTTTTTATTGCCAAGTACTATTTATTGTATGGGTGTACCACAGTTTATTTATCCATTCTCTACTAGAGATACAGTTGGGTTGTTTCCAGTTTCTGATGGTTATGAATAAAGCTACCATGAATATTTGCATACAGGTTTTTCTGTGACATAGATTTTTATTTAACTTGGTTAAAAACCTAGGAATGGGATTGCAGGATTGTATTGTTAAGTATATTTTTAACTTTATAAGAAACTTCCAAACCAATTTTTAAAGTGGTTATACCACTTTGCATTCCCACCGGGAATGTATGAAAGTTCTAGTTGTTTAACATCCTTGTCATTATTTGATTTCATCAGTTTTTCTGATTTTAGCTGTCCTAGTGGGTATGAAGTAGTATCTCATTGTGGTTTTGATTTGCATTTCCCTAATGCCAAATGATGTTTAGCATTTTTATGTATCTTCTTGAAGAGTTGGTTACGTGTTCTATATTTGAGTCCTTTATCAGACATGTGTTTGCAAATATTTATTCCCAATCTGTGATTTGTTTTAACAGTGCTTTTGAAGAGAAGAAACTCTTAATTTTGGTGAAATCGTATTTATCACTTTCTTATTGGGATTTTGGTGTTATATCTAAGAAATCTTTGCCTAGTAACGGTCACAAAGATTTTCTTTCATGTTTTCTTCTAGAAATTTTATGGTTTTAGTTTATTACATTTAGGTAGGTAGATGATCCATTTTGAACTTATTTTTATAGTGAGGTATGAAGTGGTTTTTTCCACATATGGATATCCAGTTATTCCAACACTATCTGTTGGAGAGACTAAAACGAGTTTTTAATTATTAAAGTTTTTTTAAAAATAAGTTACCTAGTGATGATTACATTAAGATTATTGTCTCTCTCACTTAAATAATTATATTATTTAAAATTGAAAGAAGACATTGTCCTTAATACTCTAAGCTTTGAGTTGCTCACAAATGAAATACAAGTTTAATTTTTCTCTCAGGAAAAGTTTTTGTACTTATTTTTTAAAATCAAAGAATTATTTCCATAGTCATAATAGTAAATCCAAGAATAGTAATCTCAAAACCTAAGTTCCAAATTCAAGAAATTTCCTAGAGTTAGAGCACATAATAATGAAGAGGCATTATAGCCTTGAAAATTGAGTCACAAAAATTGTGGCACAAAATAGTAATGCAG